>NW_006400215.1:668067-682254 GCF_000299155.1 Elephantulus edwardii | reverse complement strand
CAGCCACAGTTTGTTATGATCCACGCAGTCAAATGCCTTTGCATAATCAATGAAACACAGATAGAAAAGGATTAGGATATCAAAATTTATAATGAGGGCCACTGCTCTTCATTATGCTCTCTCCTTAACTTGGCTAACAGAAAAACCAATTTGGGTGGAGCAGTGGCCCCTAACTGGAACAATTGATTCAAGAACAATTTTTAGTAGGTCATATTATTAGGAATTTAAAAAAAAAAAACCCAAACCCTATTTTTTTTTGGTATGGATCATAACAAACTGTGGTTGACTCTGAGAAAAATGGGAATCCCACAACACTTGATGATGCTAATGCAAAACCTATCCTTGGACCAGGAGACAGTCGTCAGAACAGAGCAAGGAGACACTGCATGGTTCAAAATTGTTAAGGATATACACTAGGGATGTATCGTACCTCCATACCTTTCAACCCATATGCAGAACATATTATCCAGGAGGCTGGGCTATATGAGGAGAAGTGTGGCATCAGAATAGGTGGAAGACCCATCAACAATCTGCGTTATGCAGATGACACAACCCTGCTTGCTGAAACTGAGGAGGACCTGAAGCACTTGCTGAAGAAGGTCAAGGACTGCAACCTTCAATATGGATTGAGGCTCAATGTCAAGAAGACAAAGATTCTCACCACTGGACCAATTGGCAGCATCAGGATGGATGGTGAAGAGATTGAGATTGTTCACAGCTTTAGCTTCTTGGCTCCACAGTCAACACTCTTGATACCAGCAGCCAGGAAATTAAAACACATATTGCAATGGGAAAATCTGCTGTTAGAGACCTCTCCAGGGTACTGAAGAGCAATGGTGCCACTCTGGAGACTAAGGTGCACCCGATACAGCCCATGGTCTTTGCAATCACTTGCTATGCATCAGAGAGCTGGACAGTGACTAGAGAGGATAGAAGGAGAATTGATTGATGCCTTTGAGCTGTGACGCTGGAGAAGAGTATTGAATGTACCAGGGACTGCTAAGAAAATGAATAGGTTCCTCCTGGAAAGGGTTAAATGAGGCTGCTCCTTGGAGACAGATTCTGAGGTTTCGTATTACATACTTTGGACATTTTACAAGGAGGGCCAGTTCTTAGAGAAGGACATCATTTTTGGGAGGGTGGAGGGACAGCACAGGAGGGGAAGACCCTCTATGAGGTGGATTGATTCAGTGACTAGGGTAATCGGAGTGGGTATGTCAGGGGCAGTGAGATCAGCACAGGACAGAGTAGAGATTAGGGTTGTTGTGCATAGAGTCTTTATGAATCGCAAGTGACTCAACTGCACATAACAACAACAACAACAACATTATTAGAGTCCTTAGAACTCTCCAGTATTTGTCATAAAAAGAAAATCAGATAAACAGACTAATTGGACACTAAAGTAAAACTTCACCTTTGCAAGCAGATACTTATACAGATGCAAATAAAACGGGTTATGTAGGTCATACTAATGTTAAAGATAAAAAAGTAGTTAAAAGTAACTTGACTTCTATTCAAGAGGCTGAATTATATGCTATTATGTTATTTAAAGATAAAAAAATTTCTTTTGAATATAGTTACTGATTCACAGTATGCTGAGTTTACTGTAAGAAATATAGAAACTATATATATATATATATATATATTACTTCTCAAGATACTAATATTAGTATGTTATTTACTATGTTACAAGTTTGGTGTAGGGGTTGGGTTTTTTCATTTTTACTTTTTTATTTTATAACTAGTTTATTTACAAAATTTGAATACAATTCAAACAAATTCTCTCAATTTCCCTCACCCCCCCCAATCAAATTGTACAACCTAATGATTAATACCCCTCCCCCTGCACATCCACATCCCTCTGCTTCCAGCCTCTCCCACCCCTCCAGGATCCTTATACTCATTCTACAATAATGGTTTTATACAATATTTATCCATGTGAGACTGAGTTAGATCATTCAGCATAATGATCTCCAGTCCCTCCCAAGTTAGGTAATAATTTACATAGTTATTGCTCCAGCATGCTATAAGTTTTAATTCATTAATGAGATATAGATATAGATATAGATGATATAGATAGATAGAGATATAAATATCACTCGTATTCAAGCTCATTCTGGCCTTCCAGGACCAATGTCACAATTAAATTATAAAATAGATCAATTAGTAGTAGGAAATGTTAAAGTTAGTGAAGATTATCATCCCCATACTCATTTAAATGTCGATGGAATGATGAAAAAATTTGTAATTACTTGGCAACAAGCTCAAGAAATTATACAAAGAGGTCTTCAATGTGGTCCCATTAATGTACCACCTTACAAAAAAAAGAAATCAATCCTAGAGGTGATACACAAAATGTATTATGGCAAATGGATATTACTCATATTCCATCATTTGGGAAATGACAGTATGTTCATCATACTATTGATACATTTGCAGGCTTTCAATGGGTCACAGTTTTAAAAGGAGAAAAATCAGAATACAATAAAGTCTTCCTTGCTTTACAAAAAGGGCTTGTAGGACTTCCTCCAGCTCAAACCCTGAAGCACAATCAATGAGCAAAAAAGCCAGCTACATTAACCTTGAGCCTCCTGGCACAGTGTCTTCTCCACTTCCTTTTAGAGAATAATCCATTCCTCTCTCTGGAACATACTTTCAATCCCTGATACCTTGGGGTTCCTCTCTATTGTTTTCCATTCTCTCTAGAACATACTTTTTCTAACAAAATTGTGTCTACTTTCATCTTTGCACCTGTCTCTTCCTCTTTGCTTTCAGCAAACCAGATGCCCTGCTGAGTCCGTGTGCTCTAACAACTGGGTCCATACACAAGGACTATTTAAAGCAAAATAAACAACAGCTTTTTAAAGGGCCTCCAAGTTTTTTGTACCCTAAACATGGCTCATTTAAGGACCACCAAAATTGCTATACATTATGTTACCTCTGTAGCTCACTTATCATTCCCTCTAGGCTCTCCCATCTGAACTAATTACTTAGCCAGGTAAGGAAAACCAAAGCCAGGGCATCCACCTGTGCTAACATTCTGGAACTGAAGCTCAGCACCCAATTCTTTGATCAAGTAAGGAAGGCTGAACTAAGCCAAAACCAGGATATTCAGCTACCCCTGTGTAACAGAAGGATGTTGCAACAAGCAAGAAAGCAATTTTTAAAACTCTAACAGTTCTTGAATAATATTTTTAAAGAGAAATGTTCTTTTAGTCTAGAAAGACAATTTTGATGAAAATTTTCTTATCAAATTGAAAATGTTGTTTGCCTCCACCCTATAACCTACAGCTGAGCATCAATCCTTTCTATTAAATAATAATAGTAACTTCTGATCTTGTGTCAAGAAATACCTTTTCAAGAAAAAGAAAAAGAAAAAAAAATTCACTGTTTTCATCTTCTAACTGGATTACTGCTAGGTTTGCTGTGGATCACAGGCTTTCTTCTTTCTCTGTCTCTTGTCCTTTTTACATGATTAATTTGTTTCCTTTGAGACAACTCAGATCAGGAAAGCCAACATTCTGTTAATTCAGGCATTACAAGACCCAAGTAGTTGCTGTTTTTGTTAGCTGCCTTCGAGTCACAACTCATGACAAACCTATAAAAAACAAATATGAATTTTTCCATATCCTGCCCCATCCTTACCATCTCTAATATGTCAATCCACCTTGTCGGGAGACTTCCTTTCTTGTTGTGACATTCCAACTTTCTCAGGAGGGTATCTTTTCTAAAGGACTGGCCCTCCTGACAATATGTCCAATGTATATGAGAACAAGTTTCATGATCCGTGCCTCTAAGCAGAACTCTCGTTGCATTTTCTCCAAGGCAGTTTTGTTTGTTCTTTTGGCAACCCATGGGATATTCAGTACTCTTCTCCAACACCACAACTCAAAGACATAGATGCTTCTATCAATTCTTCTATCATTATTCACTGGCCAACTTTCAGATGCACAGGAAGTAACTGAAAAGAATAAGGCTGCATCAGGTGCACCTTACTTTTTAAATTGAAATTGTTGCACTTAAACTCTTTAGAAATTGGTTCTTGACACCAATTTTCCTTTTGCTTTCTTGACTGCTGTTACCGTGGGTATTGACTGTGGACCCAAGTAAAATTAAATCTTTGACAACTTCAATCATTTCTCCATCTATTAAGATGTTTGTTACCTACTGATTCAGTGGTGAAGATTTTTGTTTTCTTGATGTTGAGATGTAATCCATATTGAAGGCCACAGTCTTTGATCTTCTGAAGCAAGTGTTTCAAGTCCTCATCTCTTTCAATAGGCAAGGTTGTTTTATCTGCGTAATGCAGGTTGTTGATGAGTCTTCCACAACCTATGTTATAACAACGTGTCTGAAGATCTGAAGTTAGAAAATCAAAAGGTAAGAACACTTTCAGCATTTCTCAGAAAGCATCAAAAGAAGATGGAAGGAATACACTGAATAAATGTACAACACTGAGCCATTTCAGGTAGTAGTAGGATATGCTCAAGAACCAATGATAATGAAAGAAGTTCAACTTTCACTGAAGGCACTAGCCAAAAAGTAAGTCCCCAGGACCTGATGGAATACCAACTGACCCATTTCAACAGATGCAGACCTAGAAGTGCTCAATAGTGTATCTAAGAAATTTGGAAAATAGCTACTTGACCAAGTAAATGGAAGAGATACGTATTTGCTTCCTTTTTTTTTTTTTTTAAAAAAAAAGGTGATGCAACAAGGTGTGGTGATTGTTAAACAATATCATTAATATCACATGTATGTAATATCTTGGTGAAGATTATCCAAAAATGTCTGGATGTATGTTAACAGATAGAAAATTAATTTTGTTTCATAAGAGGCTAATGCCAGATAGATCATGATTGAAAGTAGAAAACTCCAGAAAAATGTGTAATTGTGTTTTATTGACTATGCAATAGCATTTGACTGTGTGGATCACAACGAATAGATAACACTGAGAAGCATGGGAATCCCAGAACACTTAATCATACTCATATGAATCCTATACCTAGACTAAGAAGCTATTGTGTGAACAGAACAAGGGAACAGTGTGTGGTTTAAAATCAGGGAAAATATGTGTCAGGGCTGTATCTTTTCTCCATACCTACTCAATCTATATGTTGAGCAAATCAATTAAGACTGTGGACTCTGAGAAGAATGTATCAGAAGGAAGACTCATCAACAACCTGCAACATGCAGATGATACAATCTTCAAGACCTAGAACAGAGTAGCCTAGTCAACTCTAGGTGCTCCCTCTTAACTTTTAATGCTGAGAGACTTCAGACGTCAGGCAAGGCCAAGTTACTCTTCCAGAGAACTACCATCTTGAAAGGCTGTTTTCTGTTGATGACCAAAATCCTTAGCTGGAGAAGGCTGTCTTAAATGCTGTAATCACATATTTCTGAAATCGCTGGAATATATATATGCAATATGTGCTCATCCATCTTAATCATCTGAGCATCCTCCACATAAGAAACAAAACGTACATCTGGTGACGGTCATATTGACAGAAAAGCACATGGTCCTTCCTGTCCTAATCCTTCCCTCTTAGGCCCCAGATGAGCCTCTCCTTTTATAAAGAAACAGAAGAATCTTTTCTTTTTGATATGTTAACTCCTAAAACCCATCCTCTCCATGAATAAACATGATGTCCTTTCTCCACCCTCAGAACCTTTAAAAGGATCACCTTTTTCCTTCTCCCTCTGTGACTCCCTTGCAAAGTAGTTTTTCTAATCAACTTCTTTGCTTGCATTGAAAAGCAAAAACTCTTGCATAAACGAAACACAAACATAAATGATTGTATAAAATACAATGTACAAAAAAAACCCAACAACCACAATGTACAAAATATAAATAAAAGCCTAGACTCTTGTTTTGCTATTCATATTTAACAGAAGGAAGAATCTAATTCTTTTTTTTCTTTCCCCCCTTCTTATGATATTGTTTTTAAGTCCAAGAGTAAGGATTTTTTTTTCTTTTAACAACAATTTACAGAAAGGTTGGATTTTCATTCATTCACTGTTGCACATTTCCCCCCTTCGTCCCATCTCTCTCTCCCTGTCCATTTTGATATGCCCTCTTGTTCCAGGTTGTTGTCACACATATATCTAATCATATATTCCTTTCACATAGTTCTTCCACTCATCTGTTCCAATTCAGTGCTTATTATCTATCCACTCTTTTCCTATTCTTCCTCCAAGTCTGTCCTATTTTATAATAGCAGTGTTATGCAGTATTTATGCTGTTGTAACTGAAATATTTCATTCAGCATACTGTCTTCAAGGCTCACTCCTGTTGTACAGTGTTTTACAAGTTCATTATTTTTAATGCTACATAATATTCCATTGTGTGAATGTACCATGGTTTTTGTATCTGTTCATTTGTTGATGGGCCTTGGACTGCTTCCATCTCCTTGCTGTTGGAAATAACAAAGCAGTAAACATTAATGTGCATACATCTGTTTGAGTTGTGGCTCTGCTTTCCTTAAGGTATATTCCCAGTAGTGGAGTTGCTGGGTCAAATGATATTTCTATTTTTAACTTTTTGAGAAACACCAGACCACCTTCCATAGTGGTTGGTTTACATTCCCATCAACAGTGAATAAGAGTTCCAATCTCTAGGTATTATTGTCATGACAGGAGTCCAGAACAAAGGCTGCATAGTGGAGTGGACTTGGGGGAAGGGATTGTATAACAATCTAATATTATTGTTATGACAAGAGTCCAGAACGAAGGCTGCATAGTGGAGTGGACTTGGGGGAAGGGATTGTATAACAATCTAAGAGTTTTACTTTTCAAGGAGAAGAGTGAATTGCGGGGAAGGGGCTGGGCAGGGAGAAAAATGCAACCATGACTGGGAACCCTAAGTCTCTGTAAACTTTCATTAAAATTAATTTAAAAAATGAAAAAAAGTTCTGGGATTACTAATCTTCTCAGAGTCAGCCACAGTTTATTGTGACTAGAGGTGAAAGTGGACATCCTTGTCTGGTCCCTGTTTACAAGTAGAATGCCTTTATTCTTTCTCCATGGAGAATGATATTGGCTCTTGGTTGTGTTAGGGTTGTTTTTGTTAATAATCCATAGGCTTTAATATTGTATATGTTTTTTAAAAGACATTCCTCTTATTCAGTATGACTTTGTCCAGAAATTACTGATGGGGAATAGGAAATCACCATTCTTTTACTTGGGAAGATGTTTCCACCATTAGCTGTGTAAGAAGTTACTGGATTTGACCAACAAATCATTTAATCATTAGAGACACTAAGTCAAACAATTTCTAAATTTGATCCAACATTGTATTCAGCTTTTCTCAAAGGCTTTGCTATTGTTTTACCAATCTGTACATGGTTAACATTTGTTGGGGGGGGAGGGGGGGAGAAATGAGTGTTTTCTGCTACAGACTTTGTTGGGAGATGTTGTAAGTCAACATATGGTCGGCTCTTTTGCTTGACCTGCTCTTCTCCACAGGGAACTTTACCACATGCTGTAAGGTCATGCTGGGCAGACTCTCTGCAGGACTGATGATATGAATAACCAGGATGACTGGAACAGGATTCCTTGTGTGGAAAGCAGGTATCTTTCAGAGTGATCACTCTGTTAAATTCTGGTCTTTCTTGCACTTTGGGAAGAAAACTCATTTTAAGCTTTCATATTTACTTTTCCATATTATACTCATTTTTCCTTTTTAAAAAAATATATATTCATTCTTCTTTTTATTTTTTCACAATGGTAGAATATAACAGAACTCTAAGTTTCACAGTTTTCCTTCTAGCATCATTGTTTTAAATGTACCCTTTATATTAGCACAAAAGTCCACCTATCTGGAGTTCAGCTTCAACATAATGAATGAATGTCACTAAACTGTACCTATGAACATTAATGGAAATATCAAATATTTTGTGACATATATATTTAGCACAATTACAACATTCTCTGTGACTTTTCCTATGACTTGATTACATAGGCTTAATGTTTCTTCTTGATAACAGCACTAAAAATGAGATCATTTAAACAATATGAATTTGATAGTTTTGTCTGAAAGTGTTATTCACTCTAGTCCTTCCGGTACCTGATTTTGCGAAAAAAACCCATTTTAACATTTTCCTGTTTGGCCACATGGTGCACTCTATAACGACATAAATGACTAAAGCTGTCTTTGCTTTTGCCAAGACCCTTCAGATACTATTGACCCAGTTGCTTTTCATTGCTACCTTCCTAGAAGCTGATTCTTAGGGTGCTAAATCTAAATCACAATGTACTGACATCAAGTTACCTAGCAAGCACAAAGCAAATGCCAATCCAGAGAAAAATAATGGTGTACATTATGTGCATAATAATAATAATAATAATATTCTATGCATATTTAGAGACTTCAGATACTTGCAAATCTGAAATTACATAAGCCACTTTCTCCAACAGCATGTATTCAACAGAAACATGGTTTACAAGAGGGCCTTTAAGACACGGAGCAAAGTGGGCTATGTGGGAGCCCCTCTGAGCGAGAACCTTGTCCAGTCCCTACTGAGGTCCATGAAGGTGAATTCCGTGAAAGTGAACCTTGATCCAGCAGGGGGCGCTCGTGCCAGCTGGCGATGACACTCCCCTCTCCAGTACTTCCTCTATCCAGCAAGGGCGCTCGTGCCATCTGACAATGACATTTAGCAAGGTTCATTTGGATGGTGCACATCTCCATTAACTCATAAACTATCTCATGCTGGTGGTGAACTGGCTGTGCAAGTAGCGAGCAAAGAGCTGGTTCTTGAAGCTCTAGAGGCTGCACCCGCGGTGGGTCTTGCAGAGGGTGACTTCCGTAGCTACCCCTGTGCACAAGATGCTGCCGTCACTCAGGCACTCAGCAACGCCTTCAGCACCTGGTACAAATAAACACCCTTTCCTATGTGTCTCCTGGTTTTTTCTATCACTGAGTTTTGGTTTACATTGGAAAGAAGTCCAAGACAGAATGTTGTGATTTTTAGAAGGTGCACTTTGGGAGGAGACTTGGACCGTCTCCAGGGCTTAGTGTTCAGTTTATAGTGGGTGATGGAGCACAAGCTGTGTGTCCTCATCGCACACAGGCCAGAAGTCTCCTCTAGGCACTGACACCACTGACTAACTGTGGCATCTATAGGCAGGTCATTCTAAGTCCCTGGGGCGTCTCTGGCATGATAGGATGGGCAGGGTGGTGTGTCAACTGAGTGTTGACATGGACTCTGGCTCAGAAAAGCTTCCCAGGGAATGTGGGTAGCTAGCAGTGCACTAGGACTGTGAAAAACACTGACTGGGTGATGAAAGATATGCAGAACAGAGTGTTGCAGACCGAGGGTCCCAAATGATGGAATAATTTTATAATTATTAATAATGAGACAAACAGTCAGGAATGAGATAGAGCAGAGAGCATAAAACAGGGGGCCAGCAGTTCTTGACTGAAGACCCCAAGCCAAGCTTCTCTGTATTGAAAATTATCAGGAAGTAAATCACAAAGAGAATTCAATGCAAATGAAGCCAAGCTCCTTCAGTTGAAAGCCTTCTGATTGACTCAGGAGGGAGGTGTTCACAAATGCAAGAATTTGGTTTACCCTTAAGGATTACCTTGATGCCTCAGGGTGAACTCTAGCTCAGGAAGTAACACTCCCTCTGTAGGGGGGCCCTTGCTTTCTCCTGTCTGCAGGGAACAAACAGCTCATTTTCTGGGATCTGCCACAAGAGAAATCCTAACTGATAAATCTGTAATTCCTTCAATTCCTGAACAAGGGTTTTCATATAATATTTGGTATAAAGTTTGGCTTCCCATAACAGAGAATGCTGGAAGGAGTCAGGTAGGTGGCATTTTGTGGCATTACTGGAGTGGAGGGAAGCACTGTGGAACCTGGGCAGGAAGCTGAGCTGGTGGTTATATTCACTGTGTCTTGGCACCAGCACAGGACATAGCACTAGTGTCTCCAGCCTATGGTAGTGGTAAGGGTTTTGCACACCTCTCTCTGCTTGGTGTCCAATGGAAATTCACCACACGCCAGTAGTTTCAACTTGTGATGTGACTGGAGATCTGGTCAATGCCACACTAAACAATAAATGATATGGGCAAACCCTGGTGGTGGGACACCTACAACACCCCCCTCCTGTCCTGAACAGGGAATTGTGAGGCACTTGCTGGAGGGCCTTCTCCAATTCATCCATGGCACCTTTCTTCTTCAGTTTCTTCACTAAAGAATCTACCTTCTTCTCTGCCCACTTTTCCTCTTCATTTCCTTGCTTCTAACTTAACAGCCTTTTCACTGCTGGGCTGGTGAAGAAGAGGAAGCTGATCTGGGTGCTGGAGTGCATAAAAGGTGGACTTAAGACATTCAGTGCAAATAAGAACCCAAGAGACCACCCTCAGGACTCAGTGAAGGCCATAGGCACAAATCTGCCCTTTCTTCCAGCAGCAACTGCAGTTGGTTCAAGTTGGGAAGTGTGCTGTGTCCTACGCTCTTGAAGAGTGGCAACTGGCCTGGCTGTTAGCATGGAGCCGCTGCAAGACCCAGCAGCCACCACAGCCAAGGTCAGTCAGACTGGAGCTGTGAAGCCTCATCGCCAATATTCTAACTCTGGTTTACATATATATAGTTTTCACTATGTTGAGGCAATTCCATTCTATTCATATTTATGCTGAGTTTTTTTAATCAGGAAAGTGTGCTGGATATTGTGGACAGCTTTTTCTGCATGAATTGACAGGATCATGTGGTTCTTTTTATTTGCTTTGCTAATGTGATGAATTACACTCAGGTTTTTCCACATTAAAACTTCCATCAAATTTATTTAAAAACACAATAGAAATTAAAACATATACAGGGGGGAGAATGCAAAATGTCATTACAAAAATCGGGGGGGGGGCAAATCAATGTCAGAAGAGCCTCAGAATATTGCATTAGAATGCTGAGAAATAAAAAAAAAAAGAAAGAAAAAGAATGCTGAGAAGTCAAAATATATGGGGGGAAAATCAGGAACTAAAAGAGACGAATAGAATATTTTAAAGGGAAACTGGTAAAGTCAAAGCAAATTATGATAATTAAATGTTAAATGAGATGGAGTTAGAAAACCAAAAGCGAAGAACTACCTCAAAAAACAACAGAAATAGGCAGCACCCAAAATAGTGGTAGGTAGAAACAGCAACGTCCACCCTACATACAGCACAACTTTGTGGCTAGAAAGAGAGTGTGAAGGAAGTGGGAAAGATCCGAAGGGGACCTAAAAGAAAGGGCAATATTGAGCCATCCTTGCATACCTGATATGAATTCCACTTGGTCATGATGATTTTTTTCTTTTTATGTACTGTTGGATTATTGCTTATTGAAGAGAGAAAGAGGTCATTATAAAGACAGAGGAGAAAGTAAAGACCAAAATGGATGTCAGAAGAGACCCTGAAAATTGCACTAGAACTTTGAGAAGCCAAAACAAAAAGGAAGAGGTGCTGAAGTAAAAGAGATGAAGATTTCACAGAAAGTTCAAGAAAAGGCAAAGTATTATAATGGAATGTGCAAAGAGGTGGAGTTGAAGAGTTAAAAAGAAAGGACTGACTTGGCATTTCTAAAACTGAAAAACAAATTTAAGCCTCAAGTTGCAATGTGTAGTGACACTATGGGAAATATCTTGAGTGATCCAGAAAGCATCAAAAGAAAATGGAGAGGATGCATGGACTCACTGTACAAAAAAGAATTAGTCGACACTGAAAAATTTCAAGAAGTAACATATGATCAAGAGCCAATGATGATAGGGGAAGAAGTTCAAACTACATTGAAGGCATTGTTAAAAACTAAGGCCCCCTGCACTGCAATCCCAGAGGCATGCGGTTTGAATCCACCAGATGCTCTGCTGGAGAAGGAGGGGCATTGTCCTTCTCCTGTACCAGTCAGATCTTATTTGACGGTACACACACACAAAAAAAAAATTTAAAAAAAAAACCCAAAACAAAACCCTAAGGCCCCAGGAGTTCATGGGATACCAGTTGACACATTCCAAATATGAAATGCAGGTCTGGACATGCTCACCAGTTTGTGGCAGGAAATTTGGAGCTCAGCTGCCTGGCCAACTGGTTGGAAGAGATCCATTTTTTGTTCCCATTCATGAAATAAGTGATCCAACAGAATGTGGAAATTATCAAACAACAGAATTAATGCTGTAGTAGCTACTTTTATGTTAAGCATTAGGGAAGCCATTTAGTTCTGACAGTGATTTTAAGGAATATATGCCGGTATAATGCTGGCAATAACATGTTTTGATGTGCTTTATGTACAAGCTGACCCTTGTTGGTTACCACTCCCTCTGCACCTGGCCCAGGGCCTGGCCACCCATGGGAAGTCAAACAATAATGACTCCGAATTGGAAGAAATCTCAACTGTCAATCACAGTACACTTTGTGTAACCTGCCCAATCTCTGTAGATAAATCTGATCTTTGCTTCCCTCAGGGCTGGAACAGTTTAAGCACCAGCTCATATTCTTGATGACAGGCAATAAACAATTCTGTTGATCTCCAATACCGGCTGAGGGTTTAGAATCTCATATTTCAGGGGGAGCTCTGGTGGCCTACTGGCAAGAAGCTGCACTGCAATCCCAGAGGAACACGGTTCGAATCCACCAGATGCTCTGCCGGAGAAGGAGGCGCAATATCCTCCTGTACCAGTCAGATCTGATTTGATGGTACACGCACACAAAATAATAAAAAATTAAAAATAAAATAAAAAAAAAGAATCTCATATTTCTGCCCTAATAATATCACATGCAAGTAAAATCTTGCTGAAGATCATACAAAACAGCTAGGAAAGTACATCTACAGAGACTTGCCCAAGGTTCAGGCTGGGTTTAGAAGAGGCTGTGGCACCCAGGATATCATTGCTGATGTCATGGATTTTGGCTAAAAGCAGAGAATACCAGAAGACTGTCTATATGTGTTTTATATATGTGTATGGCAAAGCATTTGACTATGTGGATCATAAAAAACCATGGCTAACCTAGAGACGAATAGGAGTTCCAGAACACTTAATTATGCCTATATGAAATTTATACTATCAGACTGTCAGCTGAAACAAGGAAACATTACAAGTTTAAAATCAGGAAAGGAGTTCATCAGGGATTATCTTTCCTTCATCGCTATTTAGTCTGTATGCTGAGCAAATCTGTCAAGAAGCGGGACTTTATTGAAGAAGAGTGTGACATCGAGCTTGGTAAAAGAATCATCAACAACTTGCATTAAGCAGATGACACAACCTTGCTTGCTGAAAGAGAGGACTTGAGGCATTTGCTGCAGAGGATCAAATACTACAGCCTTCAATATGTGTAACATCTCAACATTAAGAAAATAAAAATCCTCATCACTGGGCCAATTGGCAGTATCTTGATAGATGGAGAAAAGATTGAAATTGTCAACGATTTCATCCTTCTTGGATCCGCAGTCAACAGCCGTGGTACCAATGGTCAGGAGATCTGGAGATATACAGCATTGGGAAAGTCTGGTGTAAGTAATCTTTAAGAGCAATGTCAGTTCAGACTAAGTTGTACCTGTACCTGATTCAAGCCAGTCTTTTCAATCACCTGCTATGCATCTCAAAGCCAGACAATGAGTAAGGATGACAGAAGAAGAATCGATTTGAACTGTGGTGTTGGAGAAGAGTGGTGAATATTACATGGACTGCCAAAAAAACAAATAGGTATGTTTTGGATAAAGTGCAACTAGAGTGTTACTTGGAGAAAAGATGGCAAAGCTTCGTCTCCCATGTTTTGGACATGTTGTTAGGAGATGCTGTTCCTTGGAACGGTGCATCAAGCTTGGAAAGGGGGAGGGGGAGGAAAAGAGAGGAAGACTCTCGACAAGATGGATCATACCGTGTCTGTGGAAATAGGCTCAAGTATGTCAGGATGATAAGGGTGGCATAGGATAGGGTGTCTATGAGTTGTGCTTGATTAAACAGCACTTAACAGTTCTGCTTAGTGAAAGGAATTCTGGTGGCACAGTGGTTAAACCTTGGTGGCTGGAACCCACGAGGCACTACAGGTACACTTCACTTCTACAACCAAGACTTTTTTTTTTATTTTAACTTATTTATTTTTCATTTCAATGAACATCTACAGAGATTTTGGAATTCCATTCATTCATTGTTGCACCCTTCTCCCCAACCACACCACCTCCACCCCTCCACCCCCGTTTGCTCCTCTCCTTG
>NW_006400215.1:664374-667756 GCF_000299155.1 Elephantulus edwardii | reverse complement strand
ACCCATTTTGAATAATATTGCATGAGTTCCTTGTTTTTCAATGCAGCATAGTATTCCATTGTGCGAATATACCACAGCTTCTCTACCCATTCGTTTGTTCAACCAAGATTTTTATAGTCTTGGAAACCCTATAGGACAATTCTTTTCCACAGAATTGCCATGGGGTGTTTGGGGTTTCTGGTTTTGGTGAATCATAACTATCTATTTGATGTTGTTGTTTTTTATATGTTGTTGTTTAAAAAGTCCTGGTGGTTTAGTGTGTCTGTTAAGATTCACAGCCTTGGAAACCCAAGGGTGGGTAAACAGAAGTTGAAAATGACTTAGCAGCAGTTATTGTTGGTGTTAGGTGCCACTGAGGCAACTCAACATTCTGTGACCCCATGAACCACAGAACTGAATCTTGCCTGACCCTGCAGCAGCATCACCTGGATCTTTGACCTTTTGATCTCTGATCTCCTGTTTGTTGGTACAGTCATTGTCAATCCATCTTGTTGACAAGGCTTCATCTTTTCCTGACTTTTCCTAGTGTGATGTCATTTCCCAATGTTACTCTTGTTGTTATGTGCTGTTGAGTTGCTGCGACTCATAAAGACCCTATGTACAACAGTTCTGAAGCCTGCCCTATTTTGAGTCTCACTGACTCTGACACACCTACTACCGTTGTCCTAGTTACTGTATCAATCCATCTCATCTGGAGCCTTCCTCTCCTGCGCTGTCCCTCAACCCTTCTGAGCATGATGTCTTTCTCCAAGAACTAGTCCTTCCTGACCACATGCCCAAAGTATGTGAGACAGAGCTTCAAAATCCTAGCCTCCAACGAGAAACTTGGCTTCACCCTCTCCAAGACAGACTTATTTGTTTTCTTGGTGGTCCGTGGTATGTTCAAGACTCTTCTCTAGCACCACAATTCAAAGGCATTGATTCTTCTGTTATCCTTAGTCACTGTCCAGTTCTCTAATACATAGCAAGTAATTGCGAAGACCATGGCCTGGATCAGGCACACCTTAGTCTCTAGACTGACATCATTGCTTCTCAGTACTCTGGAGAGGTTTCTGAGAGATTTCCCCAGTGCAATTCATCTTTTGGTTTCCTGACTGCTGGTGTTGGCTGGTGCCAAGCAAGCTTTAATTATTAACAACCTCAATTTCTTCTCCATCTATCATGGTGCTGCCAATTGGCCCAGGAGTGAGAATCTTTGTCTTCTTGATGTTCAATCCATATTTAAGGCTGCAATCCTTGACCTTCTGCAGCAAGCTCTTCAGGTCCTCCTCCATTTCAGCAAACATAGTTGTGTTATCTGCATCATGTAGGTTGCTGATGAGTCTTCCTCCTATCTTGATGCCACATTCCTTTTCATAAAGCCCAGCCTCCCAAATGATCTGTTCTGCATACAGATCGAAAATGTATGGAGAAATGATGCATCCCTGACACACTCCTTTCCTGATTTTGAACCATTCAGTGTTTCCTTGCTCTATTCTGAGGACTGCTTCCTGGTCTGAGTATAGTATTTGCATGAGCACGAACAATCAAAAATGGATTCCCATTCTCCTCAAGGTTAGCCACAATTTGTTGTAATCCACACAGTCAAATGTCCTTGTGGGGGGGGGGGGAATCACCAATAGTTGCTGTTACAATTAAATCAATAAAGATCTTGAGTTCAACTTGAAAAAAAATGTCCTTGTATAGTCAGTGAAACATAGAAAGACATTCCTCTGGTAGTCTCTGCTTTCTGCCAACATCCATCTGATAATAGCAGTAGTATATCTAAAACATGAAATGTTTCCTTTTTTTTATGCTCTCATATTATCTTCACATACGTTGGGCATGATCCCAGGAGGGACTAGTCCTTGGTGAAGGACATCATGCTAGGAAGGATGCAGGGACAGAACAGGAGAAGTACATCCTGGATGAGATAGACTGACACAGTAACTGGGGTAATGGGCGTGGGAGTGTCAGAGACAGCAAGATTGGCTCTGGATAGGGCTGGGTTCACAGCAATTGTGCATAGGGTCATTATGAGTAACAGGCAACTTGATGGCACACAAGAGCAATAAATTATCTTCATCTGAATTCTGCCTTTGATATTCATATTTATCTTAATATAGTATGATATAGCTTTGCATACCCCTCATTAGCTCTACAGGGAATTGCCTGGCATGGTGGTGCAGTCTTAGGCAAGTCATGGTATCCCATCATATAGGAGACTGCAAAAGAAACCGGTCATTACCTGTCTGAAGAGCATCCTCTTGATCTACACGTTCATCTTTTAGATAACTGGTGTTATCCTTCTTGCCATTGGCATTTGGGGCAAGGTGAGCATGGAGAATTATTTTTCCCTTTTAAATGAGAAGGCCACCAATATCCCCTTCGTGCTCATGGGCACTTGCACTGTCATTATTCTTTGGGCACCTTTGGCTGTTGTGCTACCTGCTTGGACTTCGGGTTGGATGCTAAAACTGTATGCAATGTTTCAGACTCTTATTTTTTTTGGTTGAACTAGTTGCTGCTATCGTAGGATTTGTTTTCAGACATGAGATTAAGAGCAGCTTCAAGATTAATTATGAAAAAGCTCTGAAGCATTATAACACTACAGGAGATTATAGAAGTGACGCAGTAGACAAGATCCAAAGTACATTACATTGTTGTGGTGTCACCACATATACAGATTGGCAAGATACTAATTATTATTATTCAGATCAAGGATTCCCAAAGAGCTGCTGTAAAATTGAATGTTCTCCAAGCAAAGGTGCAAATAACATAAACAAAGGTTGTTTCATAAGGATCATGGCAAATATAGAATCACAAATGGGAGTTATTGCAGGATTTTCTTTTGGAGTTGCTTGCTTCCAGCTGATTGGAATCTTTCTAGCCTACTGCCTTTCTCATGCTGTAACAAATAACCAGTGTAAGATTGTATATCCAGCATATCTGCAAGCTTATTCCTCTCCACCTTTAAGTCTTAGGACCCAAAATGTCAACCTTTTATGAAAATAAATAAGATCATCAGAATGAAAGACCACTCACTGATTGCCAATAACCTGAAAAACAGCTGAGATTGCTTCCCAGCAGAGATGATTCATTCAGGAGTTGGGCGGTCGTTGGAATCAATCAAGACATTTATTCAATGTGTTCTAAGTCTTTCTTCAGTCTCATTCATGTTAGATCTTTGAAATACCCCATTTTACCCTAAAGCACTGGAAGAGCTATTAAATTGTAAAGTGGAAAAAAGGAAGATAGTATGATATAATCACTTTTTTTCCTCCTTAAAAACTTTTTACTCTGCTTTGACTTTTGGGGTTTGTGTGTGTGTGTGTGTGTGTGTGTGTGTTTTAATTTTTTTATTTAGTTTGTTTATTTTTCATTTCAATGAACATCTACAGAG
>NW_006400215.1:661641-664200 GCF_000299155.1 Elephantulus edwardii | reverse complement strand
AACCCTCATTGCATACTCCTACGATAAAAATAATGCCCTAAAATATAATACTTTTAGACTTTTTGGTTTTTTATAAAATTTTTATTTTATACTTGTTTACTTGCAAAGTTCATATACATTGTTTTTCACACAGGATCTTTCCTCTTTCCTTTACCTACCCCTCCCACCCCCATCAAATTGTGCAATTCTATGATTAACACCCCCTCCTACCCCTTTTTCATCCCTCTGCTCCCAAACCCTTGGATCCTCATACACATTCCATAATGATCTTATACAGTATTTGTCCTAAGGGACTGAGTTAGTTCACTTTGTGCTTTGATATTCTAAATACTAGATTTTACACTTTCATTTCAAATTTGTCAATTTAGTCATCTTGCTTTTAAAAGGCAAAAAGAGTTTTGCCTTGTAACTAGATGAAGAATTAGCTATTAGAAAGCATCGTAGACTCTTCTTACAGTGTGTCAATATCAAGAAGACAAAAATCTTCACCACTGGGCCTATAAGCAACATGCTGATAGATGGGGGAAAGAGTGAAGTTTTCAATTATTTTATCTCAGTTGTATTTACAATCAATACCATTGGTACCAGCTGTTGGTTCAGGAGACATATTGCATTCAGCAAGTCTCCTGTCAGGGACCGCTCCAAAGTACTTCAATTTGAAGACTAAGGTGTGTCTGATTCAGGTCATGGTCTTTTCAATCACTTGATATGCATCTTAGAGTTGGGAAATGAATAAGGATGAAAGAAGAAGAATTTCTGTCTTTTAGATGTAGTGCTTCAGCTGTGGTGCTTGAAGAAAAGTACTGAATATTCCATTGACTGTCAAAAGAACAAAAAGATATGTCTTGGAGAATGTGCAGCCACAGGGCTCTTTGAAGGCAAAGAAGACAAAGTTTCATCTCATTTAATTTAGGCATATTGCTATGAGGAGACCAATCCTTGGAGAGGAACATCATGCTTAGAAAGATGGAGTGTCAGTAAAAAAGAAGAGCCTCAATCAGACTAATTGGCACAGTTACCACAGCAATGGGTTCATGTGTGCCAGAGATGATGAGGATGGCACAGGATAGGACGGGGTTCAGATCTGCTGTTTACAGGGTTGCTAAATTTAAAAAAAGAATGTATCAGGGATACATCCTCTCTCTAAATTTTTTCAATCTATATGTGGAACACATCATTCAGGAGGGAGAGTACTTTATGAGGAGGAATGTGGCATTAGGATTGGAGGAAGACTCATCACCAACCTGCATTATAAAGATGACACAAACTGAAACTGAGAAGGCCCATAAGTATTTGCTGTGGAAGGTCATGGACTGCAGTCTATAATATGGATTGAAGCTCAACATCAAGAAGACAAAGATCCTCACTGGGCCAATGGGCAGTACCATGATAGAAGGAGAAGAGATTGAAAGGACATCTCTAGAGTGCTGAGGAACAATGATATCAGTGTGGAGACTAAGGTGCACTTGATCCAGGCCATGGTCTTCACAATTACTTTGTTATGCATCAGAGAGCTGGAAAATGACCAAAGATGACAGAAGAATTGATACCTTTGAGTTGTCATGCTGGAGAATGGTACTGAACATATCATGGACTGCCAAGAAAATAAACAGATCTGTCTTGGAGAGGGTGAAACCAGGCTGCTCCTTGGAGGCAAGAATTTTTAAGCTGTCTCATGTACTTTGGGCATATTTCCAGGAGGAGTCAGTCCTTGGAGAATAACATGCTTTGAACAGTGGAGGGACAGTGCAAGAGAGGAAAACTATGGATGAGATGGATCGACACAATAACTGGAGAAATGTGGGTAGGTGTATCAGAGACAGTGAGATTGGCTCAGGACAGAGCAGAGTACAAGGCTATTGTGCATAGGGTCGCGATGAGTTGTGGTCAACTCTATGGCACATAACAACAAAATCATACTCGACCTGATGGCACCTAATAACAACATGCTATAAAATGTGATCTAAACTGCTATAACTTTCTCCAATAAAAAAATGTGCTCCTTCTCATATCAAACACATACCATTTTCATCCAGTCTATTAAATAGATCCAATCTTTCCATAAAATGCTTTACCAAATCTTACTACAAAACTTTCTTCTGGAGTGATAAAACACTGTTAGTTGCCTTTCTAGACATCCCTGCTCCTGCAGAACCTTCTCTATTATTGGAATGAAATGTCACCCATTTAGCTTAAAATTTCACAATGTGTATTTTAAAATAGGAGCCTGAGGAAAAGTCAGATAATAAAGTTATTATTAATTATGTAGTTGCATGGATGTCACTCTGAGCTACTCACATCTTCTCACAACTCAGATGACAGTAACCCTGCTCCCTGTCCATCATCTGCCTATCAGCATCTTGGACGAAGGTTATGATTATCCCGAAGTGGAGGATAAATGTCCACTTTACCAGACAAGAGGGGACGGAAATTCTTCCCTCAAACTTAAGCTTCAAAATAAACAAAAGATAAGGAAATGGGAAGCTACTGGTGTGAAAAAACAATGTATCTGGATATTGTAAATAAACTACTATAATAATAAATGTTAAAAGTAAACAA
>NW_006400215.1:641775-660091 GCF_000299155.1 Elephantulus edwardii | reverse complement strand
AAAAAAAAAAAAAAAAAAAAAACCCTTACTATTTCATCGTTTCCTTGAACCCACCTGCTGAGATACACATATTCTGATGTGGTGAAAACATCCCCTGGCCTTATCCTCAGAGGAGCTCCAGTGGCATGGTCACCAGATTAGTGTGTTGGATTAACATTTTGCCTTAATCAAATGGCTGCACCCTCAGGGGTTTGAACCCACCAGCTGCTCTTTTCCAGAAAGATGGGCTGTCACTGAGAAGAATCATCGTTATCTCCCTAGAAAGCATCTCATATAGGGAGGAGCAGTGGGTGGAGACCTTCCAGTGGGTTTTCAGAGAGTCAATCACAAGGGAGTCAGGTATGCAAAACATGTTCCTAGAGTCAAAGGATCAACTGAACCAGTTGGGAGGTAGAGCAGTACTCCCTCCAGAAAGACCCAACGCCCATACTGAGATCCTATTAGAGAGAAGAGAAAGAAACTATGCTGAGTGAATTCCCTGAGGACATTAAGAATACTGTCAGTGACTGTCTTCTGGAAATCACTGGACTGGATTTAGTTTAAGCAACTCTTGTTTTTTGTCCACGTGTAACTTGGTCTCTTTTTAAAAAAAAATTTTTTCTACTAGTTTCTTTACAAAATTCAAATACATTGTTTTTAAGAATAAATTCTATTCATTTCCCTCACCCCGCCCCCAACAAATTGTAAAACCCCATGATTAATCCCTCCCTCCCCCTGCACATCCTCAATTCCTCTGCTTCCACCCTCTCCCACCCCTCTTGGATCCTTATACTCATTCTACAATAATGGCTTTATACAGTATTTGTCCTTGTGGGACAGAGTTAGTTCACTCAGCATAATGCTCTCCAGTCCCTCCCAAGTTAAATAATTGTGAGGTCTTCACACTGGACATAAGGCTAAGGACTCAAGGAGGGGACCAGAGAAAGAATGGAAGCTAAAAAAGCTTTATTGGGGGGGGGGGGTCTCCCGGGTGTGATTCCTTGGTCTGCAGAGAGAAAAACAGGCAGAGGGATAGACCAGGGAAATAACACAAGGATTCTGAGGCTCCGTCTAACATACTTTGGACATGTTGTGAGGAGAGACAGGTCCTTGCAGAAGGACATCATGCTTGGGAGGGTGGAGGGACAGCGCAGGAGAGGAAGGCCCTCTAGGGTCTCTATGAGTCGCAAGCGACTGGATGGCACATAACAACAACAACAATAAAGTGGATGAGGGCAGGTTTTAGTGAGGGTCTTTAGGGAGGTAAGGGAGGGACATTACATTGTGGTTTAGCCAGGTGGGTGGTATTCTAGGGAGGGGAGGGAGGGGCACTCCCTTTATTGACATGTTGATATTCCTTGAATCCTTTGTTCTCCCTTTGACCTTGGTCCTGGCCTGACAGTAATAATAATTTACAAAATCATTGCTCCTATGTGCTGCATTGTGTGAATGTACCACCATTTCTCAATCCATTCATTTGTGGTTGGACATATGGGCTGTTTCCATGTTCTTGTGATGAAAAGTAAACCTGTCTAGAAACCAACCATTTTATCTTAGTCCCAAACTTCTTTAGCCCTTATTGTCTGACCCTCCTTAGATGGTTTCTCCTTATCTCTACTACAAGGGAAGCTTGTTGCCTGAGGGCTGCCTTGAAACTCAGAAGGGAAGCAGTCCAATAAAATAAGTTTTAAGTTTTCCAAGACATTACCCCCAAAAAGGAAGACCCTAGATGAGACTGACACAATTGGGTTAGGTGTGTCAGTGAGACTGGTTCAGGCTAGAGCAGTGTTCAGAGTTGTTTCTATGAGTTGCAGGGGACTCAACACCACATACCACCATCACCTCAAACTTAACAGGAAGGCAGAAGGGGGGGGCAACATGTATAACTTCCTTTTTTATATTTAAAAAAAAATCTGGAAGGCCATAAAAGAGAATAAACATTATTTACTGGGGAGCAGAAACAGATCATTGTGAAATGTCCTAAGAGGGAGATATCTCTTTGGGGGATTTTTATCCTAGCAGATGTTATATGCTCTTGAGTCAACTGCGACTCATAGCAACTCTATGGAAAATGGATCTGAAGCTTGCCCTATCTTGTGCCATCTGACCATTTCTGACATTTTTCAGCGTATTCTGATTATGATTTATGCTTTACCAAATCTTACTACATAATTTTTTTTTTTACTCTGTCAATCCATAATTTACTCTGTCAATGTAATTTACTCTGTAATCCATCTTATTATCGAGGGTCTTCCTCTTTGACCCTCCACCTTTCTAAGCATGATCTCCTCCTCTAAGAACTGGCCTCTCTCACTAACATGCACAGCGTATGCAAGATGGAGTTTCATCATCCTTCCCTCCAAGGATCACCTTGGTTGCACCTTCCCTAAGACTTATGCTTGTTCTTTTGGGAGTCTTTGGATATCTAGTACTCTTCTCCAATACCACAATTCGAAGGCATAGATTCTTCCTCTGTCATCCTTAGTCACTGTCCAACTTTCAGATGCATAGGAAGTAATGGAAAAGACTATAGCTTGGACCAGGTGCACCTTAGTCTTGAAACTTAAAACTTTGCTCTTTAGAACTTTGGAGACACCCTTAATAGATTTTCCCAATGCAATACATCTTTTGGTTTGGTTTTGTTTTTTTAATGTTGATTGTGGATCCAAGCAAGATGAAATTATTGAGTTTCAATCTTTCTTCATTTATTATGATGCTGCCCATTGGCCCAGAGGTGAGGGGTTTTGTTTTCTTGATGTGGAGGTGCAGTCCATTTATACTTGAAATGTAAATGTAGTGTGTTAAAAATGTAAATGAGCTTTTGTTCAGCTCCATTTTGAGGCTGAGATTCTCTAACCAAACTTTCCCAGGAGGCCGTCTCATTGTTGCTGTTATGTACCATGGAGTTGCAGCTAAAGTGACTCACAGCTGACCCTCCAGGTTTTCAGAATCTGTAAATTGCACAGGAGATTAGATTGCCCATCTTGCTAGCAAAGCAGATCATGAATTTGAACCACAAGTCTTTGGGTTGGCAGAACAACTTAACACTAGGCTACAAAAGCTAAAAAAAATGGTCATAATGCATGTAGATTTCCCCACCCCTCTCCGCTTTACCTTTCCGTTTGGGAAAACTGAGTCCCAAGGCTTTAGAATTCAGGAAAAGTAATGGGATTTTAGATAAGGTTTCCTGAAAAGTGGATGAACATTCTTGCCAAAACAACAGATCTTGGAGAAAACTGCAAAAGCAAGCCAATAATAAATAAGAGCCAAAAAAAAGCAAACGTCTATTGCAACAGATGAAAAGGTGGTTAAATAGGAAAACATATATAATAAATGTATAGAAAAACATTGAACTATTTTTTAAATAGTCAAAAGACTCAAGATATGTGAGTAAAACTATTAAAAAGTATGTACAAAGTGCTGTCAGAGGTAGCTCTGGTGGCCTAGTGGTAAGAAACTGCACTGAAATCCCAAAGGCACTCAGTTCAAATCCATCAACTGCTCCATGGGAGAAAATGGGCAATCTCTTTCGTACAACTAACTGCCTCTGAAAACCCACTGGAGGATCAGCTATGGGTTGGTTGGCACACGATAACAACCTGCTGTCAGGGACCTTTCCAAAGTGCTAAAGAGCAATGATATCAATTAAAAACTAAGGTGCTCCTGATCCAAATCATTGTATTTTCAGTTGTTTTCTAGGCATTGGAAGTATGAATAAGGATGAGGGAAGGATCGATGCCTTTGAGTTGTGGTGTTGGAGAAGAATGAACATCTCATGATTGCAAATGAACAAGTTTATCTTGCAGAAGTTCACCACGGTGTTCTTAAAGGCAAGGATGGTGAAATTTCATCTCACATACTTAGGGAACGTTGTCAGGAGCCAGGCTTTGGGAAAAAAATCATCATACTGGGAAAGGCTGATGGTGAGAGAAAAAGAACCTCAACAACATGAACAGACACAGGAGGACTGTAATTATGGGCTCTATGGAGCATGTCAGAGATCGCAAGGGTGGGGCAAGACAGGGCAAGGTTTAAACCCTGCTCACAGTGTCACTGCGTCGACCAGCAGGCCCCTTCCAAACAAGCAGGCTCTAGCCTTACATGAGTGAACAAGGCAATTAACAAACACGTATGTAATGTCCACTGGGCAACAGGCATGGTTCTAAGACTTTTACATAGGTTAATTCTTTTAATCCTCACTACAACCCCATGAAATGGGGGTCATTAGCATTACAGTATAGGTGAGAAGCCTGGATCTTATAATGCTTAAGTGTTTACCTACTTGCTAACCCAAAGGTTGGGGCCCAACAGCAACTTTGCAATCCCTTTTCAGGAGAAAAAAAAGCCTGATGATCTGCTCCCTTAAAGATACAGCCTAGGAAACCCTGTATGGCAGATCTACTCTGTCCATGAGTCATTATGAGCTGGAATCCACTTGATGGCACACTGTAATAGTAACAGAGATGAGAACTTAAGTCAGAGGATCATATACATACTCAAAAGTCTTACCTCGTTAAGACTCAAAATCTGGGCGGGGGAGGGGTGGAGGGAGACAGTATTGTTTTAAAACACTATCCTAAAAAAATTAACATCTTTGTCTTACTAGAGATTAGATTCTAGTAAGAGAAGGAAAATGAATAGATAATCCTGTATCAGGTCAGTAATCCCAAGGGGTGAGGGGGGGAAAAGAAACAGATTAAATAGAGGTTGTGAAGATGATGTCCGCACAGAGTACCTGAGTGAAGAGAGGCAGAAAAACTACAGAAATCAAACCCAGTAGTGACATGACAAGAAGTTTGGTGCCTTTGAGAGGCAAAATAGTATACGGTGCTTGAGCGAAGAACAGGTATTCACTAAAAGAACATGTTGTTGTTGTTATGTGCCGTCGAGTCGCTTGCGACTCATGGTGAACCTATATGCAACAGCCCTAAACTCTACTCTGTCCTGTGCCAATCGCACTGTCTCTGACACTCCATCCTGATTACCCCAGTCACTGAATCAAACCACCTCATAAAGGGCCTTCCCCTCCTGCGCTGTCCCTCTACCCTACCAAGTATGATGTTCTTCTCCAAGGACCGGTCTCTCCTCACTACATGTCCGAAGTATGTTAGACGGAGCCTCAGACTCCTTGCCTCCAAGGAGCCACCTGGTTTAACCCTTTCAAGGATGAATCTGTTTTCCTAGCAGTCCATGGTACTCTCAATACTCTTCTTCAACACCACAGCTCAAAGGTATAAATTCTCCTTCTATCCTCCTTAGTCATAGTCCAACTCTCTGATGCATAACAAGTGATTGCAAAAACCATGGCCTGTATCAGACACACCTTGGTCTCCAGAGAGACACCATTACTCTTTTCAGTACTTTGGAGAGGTCCCTAACAGCAGACTTTCCCATGGCAATACGCCTTTTAATTTCCTGGCTACTGGTGCCAAGAGTGTTGACTGTGGAGCCAAGCACACTAAAGCTGTGTACAATCTCAATCTCTTCACCATCCATCCTGATGCTGCCAATTGGTCCAGTGGTGAGAATCTTTGTCTTCTTGACATTTAGTGTCAATCCATATTGGAGGCTGCAGTCCTTGACCCTCTGCAGCAAGTGCTTCAGGTCCTCCTACGTTTCAGCAAGCAGGGTTGTGTCATCTGCATAACACAGATTGTCCACCAATCTTGACCCCACATTTCTCCTCATAGAGTTGAATAGAAGATTTCAAATGGCAGCATGGGATGACAAAGTAAAATGTTACAATGAAACGTGCAAGGAGTTAGAGTCAGAAAATCAAAAGGGCTGAACTTGCTCAGCATTTCTTAAGCTCAAGGAACTGAAGAACAATTCAAACCTCAAGTTGCTATAATCAAGGATGCTTTAGGCAGAACATTAAATGATCCAGGAAGTATTAAAAGAAGATGGAAAGAATATACTTTAGTCACTGTATCGAAAGGAATTGGCAGACACAGAAGAATTTCATGAAACATATGAGCAAGAGCCTATGGTGATGAAAGAAGTATTTCAGGCTGCTTTGAAAGAAATGGCAAGAAATAAGTCTCCAAGAATAGATGGTATACCAATTGACGTGGTCACCAAGTTGTGCCAAGAAATCTGGACAACAACCACTTGGCCAACTGACTGGAAGAGATCGATATTTATTCCCATCCCAAATAAAGGTGACCCAACAGTGTGGAAACTATAGAACAATCTCATTGATTTCACATGCAAGCAAGATTCTACTGAAGATTACACAAAAACAACTGTAACAGCGTATCAGCAGAGAACTGCCAGAAGTCCATCCTGGGCTTAGAAGGGGTCTAAAATAACATAGCTTCTTAGAATTCAGATTACACAGACTTTTGTTAAAATGTATGTAAACTAAGGAGCATTTTGAAGCCCCTTTAAGAGAGAAGCATTCTCATTTACTTTGCAGAATTTAAGTTTGCCTGCTGAACAAAAAGCAGACCATGGGATGACCAGGTTAGGCTCGTCCAGTTCATAATGAGGTAGGGTTGGACTCATTAACAGGTGTTAGTGGTTTCTGATACTTGGTATTCTGAAAACCACAATGACTGGACTTGCTAATGAATTTCATTTTGAGAGGTGAAGAGTTAAGTATGAATCCTCTTTTGGGGCCGGAGCTATGGGCCAAAATAATGGCGGCTCGCTATTGTTTGAGGGTTTTTTCCCCTGCAAAAAACATAACTTATCATGTTTCTCTCTCATGGCTAGATACCATCCTAAGAAACAGTTAACACCGATGTCATTGTATTAGACTTGGCCAAGTGTTGTACATATATATTAACAGCTACACTTTCACTTCTCTATGAGGTTGTTGAGGTCTAATGCTGTTGTCTTCATCTTACAAACTGGTTAAAATGGTGTTAAACAAATTGCCAAATGAAAGTCACAGAGGCAGAAATCGGCCTAAGTGGGATTCATTCTGGGTTCTAAACTACCAAACTCTTTATCAAGTCTCTACAAAAGAAAATAACAACAGCCACAATTATGTTAAGTGAGCCCAGCCTATGGTGAGGCCTTCACTCATCTAGAATTCCAACGGGTCTCTAAGTTTACCTTTTTTCTGTCTACCTACCTGTGCAAAGCTGAATATTCTTCACAAACTCCCTCCCACTTGATTTGGTTCTGACTCAATGGCAATGAGGCTTCTTAATAAAATTCCTAACATTCCAAACAGATTAAAAATGCAGAAAACCCTGAGAATCTAGCTGCTCTCTATCTATCCTAAGAAACAATAAATGCTACCCTTAGCAATAGGACTCCAACTCTTTAAGCTCCTTTTTGAGTTTGACCAAGTGTGTCACTGACAGACAATTTTCCAACTCTGAAAATTATGTAACTACCTATCCTCTTACCTCCAAACCAGCAATCACAATACCAAGACATTATTTATTCAGGCCTTTAATCAGCAGCTTTCAAAACAAATATTCACATCATGAATGAGAGGCAAAAATCAGAGGCTTTCAAATCCTTGTATTCTTCCAACCTGCCCAGTTAAAGCTGAATTTAAACCAAGTGAAATCCACTGCAGCAACTACACATCCTTGTCTAGTCACCGTGGCTAAAACCTTCACTCAATCCAAGGCCTAATTCCAGGGTGTTCATGGCTTCTTCAAGTCTCTGCATCCCTGCACAGAAAGAACCAAAAAGGGTGAGCAAGAGGAGAAAAGGTCTACTATCTCCCTCAGCATCTTTCAGGGATTCCCAGACGAACGTTTAGGGTTTGGGACCTTCTTTCCTAGGCTCACTGGGCCATCTCATTATCTACCAGGCAGAACACAGGGGAAGGACTAGTTAAAGTGGACCACCCACCTCCCCCGGCAGTCACACCTTGAGTTCTCGGATATAACACTGGTGGCATCTTGGGGCAGAATCCTGAAAGACTCAGGGGCTCTCCTAGTGATGCCAGCCAGCTCAGGGAGGAAGAGAAGGACAGAGAGGCCCTATCACCAAAGCCCCTGCCTCAGCCCTCCCCACGTCGCCACCACGTCTCTCACCTCGCTCTTGTCGAAGGCGGTGCCACTCGGTCAGAGACTGAAACATCCCCTTGGCCCGTAACTTGTACACTTCAGGACCATAGACCACCACCCTGGTGAAGTTCGAGCATTCCAGAACCTTCAGCTCGAGCATAGTCTGGCTCACTTGCTCAAGGTAGGGGATTCGGGATCCATTTGGGCCTTTTCAAGAACAGTAGATGGAGATCAGCAATGGGAGCCGGGGGTGGGGGTTGGGGTGAGTGGTGGTGCTGAAACCCAACCTCTCTGGCCAGGGCTGGAGACACACTCACCAAATACCAGCGTCAGCAAGTTCGTTGGGACCTCGAACGTCTCCGGAGCTTTCAAGTCTTCGGGGACTTTCACCCAAGGCGGGATGTCTTTCCGTTGCAGACGCCCTTCCATCTTAAAGTCTTCGAAAACAAAAGTTACAGGGCTGAGTCCGGTCTCCACTGTGCAGCCGGAGCCTCCACGTGCAGCAAGCCTATCACCTGGAGGCCCCGCCCCCGGCGTGAGTGCGTGTGGGATGCCCCGCCCCGCGCTCGCCACGGCCCAATCGGTGCTCCGCTCTCACCGGACTCCGCCTCCTCGCTGGGCTCTCACCTTGACCTGGCTGCTTTGACCTCTAGGCCACCAGGGCTCCCTCGCTGCTCCGCTGGGGCCGCCTAGCATATTCCATAAGAGGTATTCTTTCACTTGGGGCTTCACCTCTACAAATCAATACTGTTCTTTATCAGAAAAGAAATATTCACAAACTCATGATCTTGCTTCAGGGCACTAAGTGGAAATTCTAACCACTGGGTCTGCAGCTTTTGAATGGACTGCTGTACCTCTCTATCTCAATGGCGCTCTGGTGATCTAAAGGCAAGAAGCTGCGCTGCAATCTCCAAGAGACGTGATTCATGGTTCAAGTTCACCAGCTGCTAGAGGCAGAAGGATGGACAATCTCCTCCCTTGCGATTAACCTAAGGGTCAGCTATGGGTTGGTCGATGGTGCACAAGTTCAACAAAGATCCACCTAGCTAGACTTGTTGTTGTTGTTATGTGCCCTCGAGTCGTTTGCGACTCATAGCGATCCTATGTACAACAGCCCTAAACCCTGCTCTATCCTGTGCCAATCTCATTGCCTCTGACACATCCATCCCAATTACCCCAGTCACTGAATCAATCCACCTCATAAAGGGTCTTCCCCTCCTGCGCTGTCTCTCCACTCTGCCCAGCATGATGTCCCTCTCTAAAGACCTGTCTCTCCTTACAACATGTCCAAAGTATGTCAGACGAAGCCCCAGAAACCTTGGCTCCAAGGAGTAGCCTGGTTTAACCCTCTCCAGGTTGAATCTGTTTGTTTTCCTGGCAGTCCATGGTACATTCAATACTCTTCTCCAGCACCACAGCTCAAAGGCGACAGTTCTCCTTCTATCCTCCCTAGTCATTGTCCAACTCTCTGATGCATAACAAGTGATTGCAAAAACCATGGCCTGTATCAGGCGCACCTTAGTCTCCAGAGAGACACCGTTGCTCTTGAGTACTTTAGAGAGGTCCCTAACCACAGACTTTCCCATTGCAATACGTTTTTTATTTCCTGGCTGCTGGTGCCAAGAGTGTTGACCGTGGAGCCAAACAAACTGAAGCTGTGAACAATCTCAATCTCTTCACCATCCATCCTGATGCTACCAATTGGTCCAGTGGTGAGAATTTTTGTCTTCTTGACATTGAGCCTCAGTCCATATTGAAGACTGCAGTCCTTGACCCTCTGCAGTAAGTGCATGAGGTCCTCCTCAGTTTCAGCGAGCAGGGTTGTGTCATCTGCATAACGCAGATTGTTGATAGATCGTCCACCAATCCTACCGCCACGCTTCTCCTCATAGAGCCCAGCCTCTCGGATAATCTGCTCTGCATACAGGTTGAAAAGGTATGGAGATAGGACACATCCCTGGCGTACACCCTTCCCAATTTTGAACCATGCAGCATTGCCCTGCTCTGTTCTGACGACTGCCTCTTGGTCCAAGTATAGGTTTCGCATTAGCATGATTAGATGTTCTGGGATTCCCATTCTTCTCAGAGTCAGCCACAATTTGTTATGATCCACGCAGTCAGATGCCTTTGCATAATAAATGAAACACAGATAGACATTCTTCTGGTATTCTCTGCTTTTAGCTAAGATCCATCTAACATCAGCTACAATATCCCTAGTACCACGACCCCTTCTAACCCCAGCCTGGACTTCTGGCACTTCTCTGCTGATGTATTGTTTCAGTCGTTTTTGGATAATCTTCAGTAGAATCTTGCTTCCTGGACTAACATATAAAAATGACTTGATGGACCCTGGCTCAAGCCACTTGGTTAGGCTCTGCTGTAAATTAACATTTTGCTTGAAGTGATGTACCCACCAGATGAGGGTGTGATTTTAAAGTTTTATTTGAGGAAGTTAAGCTTTTACAAATACCACAACTCATGATATGCAAGGAAGAAAATGATAGTTAGCCGTAAACACTTAGAGAATGCCACCTGGGAGCATAGCTGGTGAGGAGTTGCACTCCCAACCCAAAGGCAAGCTGTCCTAACCCACCAGCTGCTTCTCAGATGGACAATCTCTCTTGAAATTTAAACTTCTGAAAGCTCACTGGGAAGTCAATTATGAATTGCATCCAAAGTGAATAGCAATGAGAGAGAGAAATCGATCTTCATTTAAGACCAAATTACATCACCAAGATGGAAACACTGACATGGTCTAGAATCAAAAAAGGACTTTGTCGAGGTTGTATCCTCCCTCCATATCTATTCAGTGTGTATGCTGAGCAAATCATTCAAAAAGTTGGACTCTATGAAGAAGAATGTAGCATCAGGATAGAGGCTACAATGTTGATGACAATAACCTGCACTATGCAGATGACACAATCTTGCTTGATGAAAATGAGGATTTGAACTGCGTGCCACAGAAAATCAAAGACCCTAATCTTCAGTATGGATTGTATTTCAATGCCAAAAAGACAAAAATGCTCACTACTTGGCTGGTAAGCAATATCATGGTAGTTGGAGAAAAGATTGAAATTGTCAGTGATTTCATCTAGCCACCAGCAGTCATTAAATCAAGATATGTTACAATGGGAAATTCAGCTGTCAGCGACCTCTCCAAAGTACCGAGGAGCAATGATGTCAGTTTAAAGATTAAGGTATGCCTGATTCAGGTCATGGTCTTGTCAGTCACTTGCTATACATCTGAGAGCAGGACAATAAGTAACAATCACAGAAGAAGAATCAAAGCCTTTGAGCTGTAGTGTTGGAAGAGTACTGAATATCTCACAGACTGCCAAAAGAACAAATGGATTATGTCTTGAAGTAAAGTGTGACCAGAGTGCTCCATGGAGGCAAGGATGATGAAGCTTATTCTCACATACTTTGAATATGCTGTTGTTAGGTGCCTTCAAGTTCAGTGATAGTGGCCCTATAAACAACAGATCTGAATCCTGTCCTACCTATCCTGCACTATCCTCCTTTCTGAAATACTCAAGACCATTGCTGTAGTCACTAGACAATCCATTTGGTTGAGAATCTTCCTCTCTTTTCCCTCTCCTTCACCTTTTCAAACATGATTTCCCTTTCCAAAGTATAGCCTCTCCTACCAACATGTGCGAAGTATCTGAAAGGAAGCTTTGTCATCTTTGTCTCCAAGGAGCACTCTGGTTGCACTTTCTCCAAGATATATCTATTTGTTCCTTTGACAGTCTGTCAGATATTCAGTACTCTTCTCCCACACCACAGTTCAAAGGCATCAGTTTTCCTCCTGTCATCCTTATTCAATGAAAGGCCATGTTGTTAGGAGGGGCTATTCCTTGAAAGGGTGCATCATGCTTGGAAACTTGGAGGGTTAGCAAGAGAGGAAGATCCTCGATGAGGTGGATTGAAACAATGACAGAAGCAATGGGTTCAAGTATGTAGAGATGATCAGAATGGCAAAAAGGACAGGGTTCAGTTCTGTTTGTTGTTCATAAGGTCACCATGAGTCGTACTTGACAATACATAACAACATCATAAGGGTACAGATTACTGGTTTGTCAATATAATTGGGTGGGGGAAATGGGAATTTTTTAGTAATAGGCTGAAGACACTGAAATCGAACATAATTCAAATAATCCTGAAAACACTTCAGGACAATGAACAAAATTTTAGTAAGGAGTTGTTGTTATGTGCCATTGAATCACCTGTGACTCAGTGACCCTATGTACAGAAGCTCTGAACTCTGCCCTGTCTTAAGCCAGTCTCATTAACTCTAACACACCAATGCCCATTGCCCCAGTAGCTATTATCAATCCATTTCATCTGGGGTCTTCCTCTCCAGTGCTGTCCCTGCACCCTTCCAAGCATGATGTCCTTCTCCAAGGACCAGGCTTTCCTGTCCATGTGCCCAAAGTATGTAAGATGGAGCTTCAAAATCCTAGCCCCCAAGGAGAAACATGGTTTTACCCTCTCCAAGAGAGACCTTTTTGTTTTCTTGGCAGTCCATGGTATGTTCAAGACTCTTCTCCAGTACCACAATTCAAAACCATTGATTCTTCTTCTATCATTCTTAGTCATTGCCCAGCTCTCTGACGCATAGGAAGTAACTGCAAAGACCATAGACTGGATTAGGCGCACCTTAGTCTCTATACTGACATCATTGCTTTTCAGCACTCTGGAAAAGTCCCTGACAGCAGATTTTCCCACTGCAATTCATCTTTTTATTTCCTGAGTACTGGTGTTAAGAGTGTTGATGTTGAGCCAAGCAAGCTGTCATTATGTCTCTTCGCCATCTATCATCATGCTGCCAGTTGGCCCAGTGGTGAGAATCTTTATCTTCTTGATGTTGAGCTACAATCCATATTGAAGACTATATTCCTTGACCTTCAGTCAAGGCTTCAGTTCCTTCTCAGTTTCAGCAAGCAAGTTTGTGTCATCTGTATAGTCCAGGTTGTTGATGAGTCTCCCTCCAATCCTGATGCCACATTCCTCCTCATAAAGTCCTGCTTCCTGAATGATCTGCTCTGCATATAGATTGACATTATAATATTTAGAAACTTCTATAATGCATCATGTTAATGCTTTTCTTAGTATTCTAGAAACTGTCCTTGCTCTCAGAAGAAACATGTGGTAAGTATATGGGGTGAATTATGATATTTGCAATTTACTTGGAGTCAGTTCAGTTCTCTTTCCTCAAAAAAATCTTTTATGTATCTGTATGCGGGGGGCATTGAGTGTCAAACATGTTCATTCCTCCTCAGCCCCCTGCTGAGAATTTGCCTTTGGACCCTAAGTTTTTGGGTTTTCCCCAGAATTTGTCTTTCAGTTCTAGTTTTAAGTTGTTGTGTTGTTATATGTGGTCGAGTTGGAATAGACCCATAGCTGGAGGTGAATCAAATCTACATTTTAACAAGATCACATGGTGATTTGAATCTCATACAGAAGAACTTGATGATTCCTTAAGAATCATATGGTTATATAAAATCATAGTTGTAGAATATTAGCATATATATTATACACATTGTTGTTGCTATGTGCCATCAAGTCAACTACCCAGGCAAAGATGACTTCTGAAAATGGTGATAATTGGTTTATTTATACACTGAGAGTGGAAAGATTATTAAAAAAATGATTGGAACAGCACATCAACAGAGAAATGCCTAAAGTGCAGGCTGGGCTTAGAAGTGGTTGTGGTCCTAGGGATATTTGTAGCTAATGTTAAATGGATCTTGCCTGAAAGCAGGGAGTACCAGAAGAATGTCTGTGTTTTATTGACTATGCAAAGGCATTTAACTATGTGGACCACAAAAAACTGTTGCTAACTCTGAGAAGAATGGGAATCCCAGAACACTTGATTGTGCTTATGCAAAACCTATACTTGGACCAGGAGGCTGTCAGAACAAAGCAAGGAAACACTGCATGGTTCAAAATCCGGAAGTGTGTGTATCAAGGATGTGTCCTATCGGCATATCTTTTCAATCTATATGCATGTGGAACAGATTATCTGGGAGGCTGGGCTCTATGAGGAGAAATGTGGCAACAGGATTGGAGGAAGACTTGATGCATCAACAATCTGTATTATGCAGATGACACAGCTCTGCTTGCTGAAACTGAGGAGGACCTGAAGGTGCTTGCTGCACACAGTCAAGGACTGCAGCCTTCAATATGGATTGAACCTCAACATCAAGAAAACAAAGATTCTCACCTCTGGGCTGATTGGCAGCATCATGATACCTGGTAAAGAGATTGAGATTGTTGACAGCTTCAGTTTGCTTGGCTCCACAATCAACCCTCTTGGTACCAGCAGCCAGGAAATTAAAAGATTAATTGCATTGGGGAAGTCTGTTGTCTGAGACCTCTCCAAAGTACTGAAGAGAAAGGATGTCAGTTTGGAAACTAAGGTGCACCTGACACAGGCCATGGTCTTTACAATCATTTGCTATGCTTCAGAGAGCAGGACAATGACTAGGAATGATAGAAGGAGAGTTGATGTGTCTGAGTTGTGGTGTTGGAGAAGAGTATTGAATGTATCATGGACTACTAGGAGAACAAACAAGTTCGTCCTGCAGAGGATGAAGCCAGACTGCCCCTTGAAGGCAAGGATTCTGATATTTCATCTGACATATTTGGACATGTTGCAAGGCGGGATCAGTCAGTCCTTGGAAATGGATGTCATGCTTGGGAGGGTGGAGGGACAGCTTGGGAGAGGAAGACTCTCGATGAGATGGATAGAGTCAATGACTTCGGTAATGGTGATAGGTGTGTCGGAGACAGTAAGATTGGCAAGGGATAGAGCAGGGTTCAGAGCTGTTGTACATAAGGTCACTATGAGTCGCAGGCGACTTGACAGCACATAACAACATATAGAAACTCTGCAAACTTGCAGAAATGTTGTTAATATAGAAGAGAGTTTGGATATTTTGTTCATAGGGTCACTATGAGTTGTATTCAACCTTAGGAAACTTAATCACTGCTAAGTGAGACTAGTGTTGTTATATTTGGAGGAATAGTCTTCTACTTTGTACATCACTCTTTGTCAATTTGCTGTCCTGAGGTAATCTGGATATGCCGTGATGCTGAACCTTGTGCCATTGGGGTGTTAATTCCATAATGGTTTCCCAATATGGACAGTGGTGGCGTTCCCAGTTATAAAATAGATTTGGAAGCAGGAGTGGCATCCACGTCCTAAACCACATGTCTATGGAAACTCTATGAACTTGGAGAAACAACGATAGTTATGGAAAGCCATTTGGTGTTTTGCTCATAGAGTTGCTAAGAGTCATACTCAACTCGATGGCCATCAATAACAGCAGCAACATATGTGTGTGTGTCTGTGTGTGTGTATACACAAATACATATAGCAGGAGTGGCATCCACTTCCTATATATAATTTGTAGAGACTCATATATACTAAATAATACATTGTCATTCTAAGCCAGGTCTGAAGAATTGGTGTTCAGTTTAATGTTTGAATTCCAACTTTGATTATCTTACATGATCCTTAAATAGGCTTTGCTGTAATGAATTGTATACTTTAATAAGAGGTGGATGGAAACTTCTATGTCAATTTGCACATTCTATCACTTTCCAGTATCACGAAATTATTTTTACCTATACAAAACTCAGAAAGATTGCCTAAAAAACAAATTTGCCTAGGAAGAAGTGCAGACAGAATACTTAAAAGCAAGACCATTTCACCTCCTTTGGTCATATTAACAGGAGAAGCCAGTCCAAGAAAAGGACATCATGCCAACAAAAGTCAGCATTAAAAGAAGAACTTCAAAGAGAAAAGTTGATAAAATTGCTGAAACAATGGCTCAAGCACAGCAAAGATTATAAGGATAGCATATGAGCATTCTGTTGTACAAGGGGTTGTTTTTCATCAAAGTCAGCCAGACTGCACCAAGCAAAAGTATAGGACTGATCTAAGTGTTTGACTGGTTAGATCCTGTCTGACTTCTGTAAGATACTCTTCATCATTGCTGCTCTCATATGGAAATAAAGTATGTATCAATTCACACTAGACAGTGTTGTAAAATCTAAAACCACAATTTTTGCGTATTGAAAGGAATTCTAAAGAGCTCCTGTATTTGCTTCTCCAGATAACTTTGATACTTGCAGCGTATTGCAATTATTTAGAAATTTGAGATCACTTTCAGGCCTTTTGTTCATAGGGTCACTATGAGTTGTGATCAATGGCAATCAACATTGCATTTGAATTTTGGAAAACCATTCAATTGTACACCTTGATTAACACAATTATATAGATTGGTGTTGGGTTTTATATAGGTTTAAAAAAATCTTTTTAAAATTAGTCTATTCAGGAAGTTTCAATAATGTTGCTTTTCCTATTAGTTGGTAAGGAAATGCCTAGACCTTAAATTTTATGTTCCCTAAGGAACAACGTTTAAAAGTGTTTATGTTCGAGTTATTTTCCAATGCTTTAAATCCTTTTCAGACTTCTGTAGCTTTGTTGTTGTTATGTGCCGTCGTTTGCAACTCATAGCGACCCTATGTACAACAGCCCTAAACCCTGCTCTACCCTGCACCAACCGCACTGCCTCTGACACACCCATCCCGATTAACCCAGTCACCGAGTCAATCCATCTCATAGAGGGTCTTCCCCTCCTGCGCCGTCCCTCCACCCGCCCAAGCATGATGTCCCTCTCCAAGGACCCGTCCCTCCTGGCAACATGTCCAAAGTATGTCAGACGAAGCCCCAGAATCCTTGCCTCCAAGGAGTAGCTTGGTTTAATCCTCTCCAAGATGAATCTGTTTGTTTTCCTGGCAGTCCATGGTACATTCAGTACTCTTCTCCAGCACCACAGCTCCAACTCTCCTTCTGTCCTCCCTAGTCATTGTCCAACTCTCTGATGCATAACAAGCGATTGCAAATACCATGGCCTGTATCAGGCGCACCTTAGCTTCTGTAAATCCTATGCTTGCATATGCATAATTATTTTTGCAGAACTAAACATATAAATGTCGTGGTTTTGCTTGTGATTGTTTCACACGTGTCACATTTTGTTTGAAATATTAAATGCTGCCTGAGTACTATGAATGTGAAAGTGGAAAGTGATTTTAATCATGTGCAAGTTGGTCACGAGGTCTACATTGCAATTAACTGTTGCTGTTTTACTTTAATATGACTTATTCTTTTGTATGACAGGGTATATCTGTCAGAGCTACAATATTTCTATTTTAAACTTATAAACTTACATGTATTTTAGATGGTTAGGTATAAGTTAAAAGCCTTAATTAAAATCATACTTCTATTATTAACATCAGTAGTTCAATAAAGTTTGGATTGCCATAGTTAAGTCTTACATTATTAAAAGCTAAGTTGAATGGAAGCTTCTATTGTTTTCAGGTGGAATCCACTGTTATTTGTGGTTTTATTTCTCTAACCTTATGTGTATAATTCAGTTGTGTGTATATTTGAACTGTGGTGCTGGAGAATAGTACTGAATATCTCATGCACTGCCAAAAGATGAAAAATGTCCTGGAGAAAGTGCAGCCACTATGGAGGCAAGGATGGTGACACTTTGGCTCACATACTCTGGGCACATTGTTAGAACAGTCCTTTGTAAAGGTGGGCGGTCAGCGTGAGAGGAAAACTCTCAACACGGTTTGAAAAGGTGACTGTTTTAACAATAGGCACTGTGTAACAGGGACATCTGGGACTTGCCCCGTGGGCTCCACCTAGGTTTATATAGAAACAGTCTAACCAGGTGGGCTAAACACCTAGGCAAAAATCCTAAAACCTGCAAGTGTGTGGCACTGTGCTCCAGGAAGCCTGGAGGGCGTATTCCTGGGCTCAATCTCTAGGAGTCACCCCTCCAAACTGAGGTCGCACAATGACCACCACCCATCGGCACCCTAGCATGGAGGGGTCCCCCCACCCCCCTGGGTGTTCCCATCCCCATCGAGGACAGGACAAAGGCCAGAAGGCCCTTAGACTGAGATTTTTCTGGGGGTTTGGAATTAAATTCCCCACTCCCTGGGCAGGGACGGTTCTTCTTGGCTGATCAGCGGGCCAAACGTCCCCTTCCACGGTGATTCTAAGCGGTTCTTTCGGGTCTTTTCGGGGGAAGTGAGCGAATCACAAGCCCTGGTAGGCTAGGTGCCTGCAGCTGCAGAAACATGCTCGTTAAGCCCCAGAGCCCGGTGCCTATCAGCCTGGCTTTCCTCAATGAGTCTCCACACAAGCCTGTAGAAATTGCTTTATTAGACACATAACCACTTAATTTTCATTGCAATCGTTGGAGTTTTGTCCTTCTTCATTCTCGTACACTTCCAGCAGGCTCATGGCTTCCTCGAGTGCTGGAACTTCCATGCCT
>NW_006400215.1:640177-641370 GCF_000299155.1 Elephantulus edwardii | reverse complement strand
CGGCGCCTGTCGGCCATGGCCTGCAGCAGCCACTCGGCGCGCTCCTGGTACTTCCTGCGCCCGAAGATGGTAATCTCGGCGTCGGCGGCAGGGTCTGTCACTCGGACCTCCAGAAGCACCTCGTTGACCCTCTCGAAGAGCTCGAGGAAGGCCATGCGTGGGCCTAGGAAGGACGGAAGCGGGGTCGTGAAGGGTGCGGGGTCATGAGGGGCGCGGGGCCCCCAGGCCAGGAGTCGCGCGTTCTAAGGAAGGCCGGGGCCAGGGTCGGTCCCGCGCTGCAGCGCAGGAGCGCGCAGGCTGCAGGCTCACCGAAGATGGCCTCGAGCAGCGACGCCTCCACGTGCACCACCAGCCTGCTCTGCAAGTGCTGGGGCTTCAGCCACCACCCCCGGGGGCGCAGCTTCCTGCGAGGAGGGATCCCCGGAGGCCGGTCTACCTCCATTTCCACGTCGTCTTCCGCTGTGGATTCCTCCAAGTCAGACTCCACGTTGGACACCTCCATGTTTGAGGCCTAGAACAGAGACAGCTAATTGGGAGGCTCCCTGGCAATCTCCGAGTAGGGAGATATTTAGCCCTATTTCTTGCTATTTGAGGGCATGCCACCTCTTCCCCGGAAGCTTCGTGCATGCAAACAGCCAACCGCAAACCTTGTTTGGGATTCCCGCGCGATTCCATTTGCTCCAGTGCATTGCCCGCCCACGAGGCAGGGTGGGGAAAGGACATTGGAGGGGGGAGGGAAGGATGGTAATTCACGGGATAAACAAAGTGCTTACACCTGTAGGAAGACAGTGTTTATTTCTGAAATCCTTACCGCTCCGAGGAGAAGGGGGAACGAAAAATCCAAAGCTCTGAATTTATGGGGCTGGCGGAGGAGAGATTGGTTTGATGAGATAAATTGCCAGTTATCTCTACCAATTCATATGTTCCTTAGGAAAGCTCATATGTAGCTTTTACTGTGACACCGTGAAGGTCAAAATCCCTTTATTAGCAGTTATTCCACCTCCAATGATAACATTGACGAAATAAGTGTGAAGATCATTTTGGTCATTAACCTTATTTGGGGGTATTTGGCTCTCTTATCTATTTCCTTGGACATTTTTTTTTTAAATTTAGGTTGTTTATTTTTCATTTCAATGAACATCTACAGAGATTTTGGGATTCCATTCATTCATTGTTGCACCCTTCTCCCCGCA
>NW_006400215.1:622200-635167 GCF_000299155.1 Elephantulus edwardii | reverse complement strand
TTTTCTCTTCACTGGTGCATTTAAACCATTCACGTTCAGTGAAATTATTGAAAGGTAGGGTTTTATTGCTGTCATTCTGTTCAATTCTTTTTGGTGTTGTTGTTTTTTACTTTGGTCCATCCTGTTTTCTGTGGCATCTCTGTTTCAAGGATGTTTCTCAGTGTTTCCTGTAAGGCTGGTCTTGTTTTTACGAAGTCCTTTACCTTGGACATTTTTTTAAAAGTTCATTTAATTGGATGTTGGAATTGTGGACAATATTTGTCCTAGAATTCAGTTGAAGGTGCTATTCCAACCAACCACGTCAGCTGGTTCCTGGGGTTTTGGGTGAATATATAAAAGATCCGCAAGGGTTTTGATCAAGTGCTGATTCAGTAGGTTTGTGCAGGCTTAAAGGCTTCAGGAGGCAACGTGGTTAGAAAGCTCAACTGCCAACCAAAAATTGTGCCTCTGGAACCCATCAACCTTTCAGTAGAAGATGTGACAACCCACTTCCAGGTTAATGGAGTCCAGGGGGGTGAGTTTGGTTGTTGCTTTCAGTGAAGCAGCTTTGCGGGGTTTTTTTAACCAGTTACCAGGTGATGCTGATGCTACTAGTTAATGAACCACACTTTTCTACTTTGCTGTTATTGTGTACCATAGACCATAGACTCAGACCCAACCCATAGTTGATCCTCCAGCAAGTTTTCAGAGCTGTTAATCCCACGGGAGGAGATTGTCCATCCTTCTGCAGAGCAGCTGTCTCAAACTGCATGTCTTTGGGATTGCAGCACAGCTTTTTTTGCCACTAGGCAACCAGTGCTGGGTAACAAAAATATTTTACCTTCTCAACCCAGATACACAGAATCAAAATCTTCATTTTAAGAAGATCTCCAGGTGGCTTAATTAGCAATGATTTAAGTCTGGAGACTAAGGTGCATATGATCAAGGTCTTGGTCTTTACAATTACTTGCGATGTGCCAGAGAACTGGACAATAGCTAAGGATGACAGGAGAATTAATGCCTTCAAACTGTGGTGCTGGAGAAGAGACTTGAAAATACCATGGATGGCCAAGAAAACAAGTACGACGGTCTTGGAGAGGGTGAAACTAAGTTTCTCTTTGGAGGCTAAGATTTTGAAACTCCATCTTACATACTTTGGGCCAGGAAGGACCAGTCCTTGTAGAAGGACATCATGCTTGGAAGGAGAGCACAGGAGAGGCAGACCTTGGATGAGATGGAATGATACAGTAAATGGGGCAATGGGGTAATAGGTGTGTTAGAGTCTGTGAAACTGGCTCAGGACAGGGCAGACTTCACAGTTGCTGTACATAGGGTCACAGGCAACTCGATGGCACATAACAACAACTACTAATCTAGTTTCTGAGAACTTTAATTTCCACCTCCTTTGGAACTAGTCAGGAGATTAGGAGACATATTGTATCCTCTCCAAATTACTGAGGAACAATGATGCAAGTTTGAAGATGAAGGCACATCTGATTCAGGCCATGGTCTTTTCTTTCATTTGCAGTGTGTCTTAGAGGTGGACAATGTTAAGGATGGCAGAAAAAGAATTGATGCCTTTTAGCTGTGGAGTTGGAAACCCTATGAACCTGGAGAGAGGATGAGAAACACCTAAGCGTTGAGGACTCTCCTTTATAGGGTTGCTATGAATCACTTGCGACTTGACAGCACTTAACAACAACAGCAACATAAGAACAAACAGATATGTCTTGGAGAAAACGCAGCCAGAAGTGCTCCTTAGAGGCAAGGATGGTGAGGCTTTGTCTCACATATTTTGAGTATGTTTGCTAGAATAGATTATTCTTTGGAGAAAGGGACATCACACTTGGAAAGATGGAGGGACAATGAAAGAGAGAAAGACCCTCAGTGAAATAAATTGACACAGCAACAGGCTCATGTATGTGAGACATGATGAAGATGACACAGGATGGGGTAGCATTCAAATCTGTTGTTCTTAGGGTCACTATGAGTCATAGTTGACTAGATGGCACCTAACAACAACAGGCCCAACAGTCAACATTATGATTGTTGTTGTTAGGTGCTGTCACGTCATCTGCGACTCATAGCGACCCTATGTATAAAAGTTCTGATGGCTGCCCTGTCCTGTGCCAATCTCACTGACTCCTACACACCAACCTCCATTGCCCTAGTTACGGTATCAATCCATCTGATCCATAGTCTTCCTCTCCTGCGTTGTCCCATCCATCTCATCCAGAGTCTTCCTCTCCTGCATTGTCCCTTCACCTTTCTGAGCATAATGTCCTTCTTCAAGGTAAAAGATTGAAGCTGTCAATGATTTAATCTTATTTGGATCAACAACACCCTTGGTACTAGCAGTCAGAAATTCAGGAGATATATTGTATTGGGCAGGTTTACTGTCAGGGATCTCTCCAAAATATTGAAGAACAAAGATGTCAGTTTGAAGGATAAGGTGTACCAGAATCAGGCCACGGTCATCTCAATCTCCTATTACACAACAGATAGCTGTACACTGAATAAGGATTTCAGAAAAAGAATTGATGCCTTTGAGTTGTGGTGCTGGAGAAGAGTACCAACTATCCCATGGACTGCTGAAAGAACAAATAGATATATCCAGGAAAGAGTGCTTCTAGGGTCTTCCTTGGAGGCAAGGATGATGCAGCTTCAACTTTCATACTTTGGACATGTAGCTAGGTGAGGCTATTCCTTGGAAAGGGACATCATGCTAGGAAAGATGGAGGGTCAGCCAAGGAGAGAGACCCTCAACGAGATAGATTAACATTGTGGCTTCAGCACTAGTCTCTAGTGTCTTAGATATCATGTGAATGGCACAGGATACAGTGGGGTTCAGGTTGGCTGTTCATAGAGTTGCTATGAGTCATACTTGACTCAGTGGCACTGGACAACAACAATACACTAAATAAAATTTTTTTGCTTCCTCAAAAAGCTGAACATAGAAATTCCATTTGAACCAGCTATTCCATTGCTTGGAATATACACCAATAAAATGAGAACTGAGGCTCAAATGGAGACTTGTACACCAATGTTCATAGCCACGTTATTCACCATTGCAAGAACATAGAAACATCTCAAAAGTCCAACTACAAATGAATGGATTGAGAAATTATGATACATTCATACAATGGAATACTATGCAGCATACAGGAGCAATGATTTTGTAAATTACTACCTAACTTGGGAGGGACTAGAGAGCATTATGCTGAGTGAACTAACTCAGTCCCATGACGACAAATATACTGTATAAAATCATTGTTGTAGAAGGAGTGTGAGGATCCAAGGTGGGACATGGAAGCAGAGGGGTGAAGATGGTGGGGTTGCACAACTCGATGGGTGGCAGGGGTGTGTGTGTGAAGGAAATGGGAAGAATCTTTTGTGAAAATGTATTTGAACTTTATAAAAAAAATCAGTATAAAGTAAGGATATTTTTCTGTCAGTGAAAATATTAACAGTATCTGTTGCTGTCTGGTGGTGTTTTCTTTCAATTTTTTTAATTGAAAGGAAGTTTACAAATCATCTTGGATTTTCATTATATTTTCTCCATCTGTCATGACATCACTTATAAATCCAGTGGCGAGGATTTCAGTCTTCTTGATGTAACCCATACTTTAAGTTCTTTAAGTGCTTTAAGTTCTTCTCACTTTGAGCAAGCAAAGTTTTATCAACATAGGTTGTTGATGAGTCTTCCTCTATCCTGATGCCATTTTCTTCTTCATGGAGTCCAGCTTCTCAAGTAATTTGCTCCACACAGAGATGAAATGAGTATGGAGAAAGGATAAAACCCTGACGGCATATTCCTTAATCTTAAACCCTTGCTCTGTTTGCATAAGAGCCACTTAGTCTAAGTATAGGTTTCACACGAACGCAATTAAGTGTTCTGGGATTCCCATTATTCTCAATGTTAGCCATACTTTGTTGCTCTCCACACATATAACAAATGCCTTTTCATAGTCAATAAAGCACAAATAAGTATTCTTCGGGTATTCTTTGCTTTCAGCCAACACCCATTTGCCATCAGCATGGTGCCATGGCCTCTTCAAAATCCAGTTTGAACTTGGGCAATTCTCCATGCACTGTTCTAGCTGTTTTTGAATGATCTTCAGCAGTTTCTTGCTTGTATGTGATATTAATGATATTGTTTGATAATGTCTACATTCTGTTGGATTATCTTTCTTAGGAATGGAAACAAATAATGATCTCTTCTAGTCAGTTGGTAAGGCAAATATTGTCCAAATTTCTTGACATAGACTGGTGAGCACCTAACAGTTGGCATCTGTTAGTTGAAACATGTTGTGTATCCCAGTGATTCCTGGAGCCTTATTTATTTTTACCAATGCCTTCAGTGCAACTTCTTCCTTCATCACCATTGGCTCAGCTCAAGAAGACAAAGCAAACTACTATAACAATGTGCAGAGACCTAGAACTGGAGAACAAAAAGGGAGGAACTCAGTATTCTCAAGTTGAAAGAACTGAAAACAATTTCAAGCCTTGCAATAGTTCGAGTTGCAATATTTAATGATGCCATGGGCAAAAACTTAATCCAGAAAGCATCAAAAGAAGATGGAAGGAATGCACAGAATCACTGCACTAACAAGAATTGGCCAACACTGAAACATTTCAGGAACTACCATATGATCAAGAGCCAACAGTAATGAAGGAAGAAATTAAAGATGCATTTGGAAAAATAATTTTACTTAGATCCATCATTAACACCCACGCAAGCAATAGTCAAGAAATTAAATGCATGAAATAGGCAAACCTGTTGTCACAGGCCTCTCTTTACAGTGCTACAGAAAAAGGATGTCAAATTAAAGACTACAGTGCACCTGAATAATGCCATGGTATTTCAATTGCTTTATATACATGTGAAGATGTATAATGAATGAAGACCAAAGAATTGATACCTTTGAATTGTGATGTATTGAATATACCATGGACTGCCAAAAGAGCAAACGAACCAGTCTTGGAAGATGTGCTAAAAGAGTGCTCCTTAGATGCAATAACAGAGGGACTGTTTGCGTATGTTATCAGGAGGGGCAGTATCACTTAAAGAAAGATTTTCAAGGATATGAATTGATATGAAGACTAACCCTGCACAGGGGAGATAGTGAAGAAGGCACAGTAGTGGACGAGGTTTTGTTCTTTTGTACAAAAGGCTGCTCTGAATTGAAGTCAGCTCAGCAGCACATTAAAAAAAAATCTAGAAAGTTCATAAGGCAGGAAGAATTATGGATGTAAAGAGAATGGGAATAAGAATATGTCACCTGGCAATTATAATCAGTGGGGAGGAGGGAATGTGTATGAACCGTTGAATGAAAAACATTACAAATTTGCTCTGAAAAGTTCCACCTAAAATGATCCTTAATTGAATAGAATACCTATCTGTTCTGTAAACCTTCACTGAATTCAGAGCAACAAATTTTTGCAAAAAATAATAAAACCATTGACTATGCAAAGACATCTGACTATGTGGATCACAACAAATTGTTGCTAACCTTGAAGAGAATGGGAATCCCCTAACACTAGATTGTGCTCAAGTGAAACCTATACTCAGATCAGGAAGCAGTCCTCAGAACAGAGCAAGGAAACATTGCATTCAAAATCAGGAATGTGTCCTGTCTCCATACCTTTTCAATGTATACGCAGAACATATCATTCAGGAGGCTGGACTTTATGAGGAGGAATGTGGCATCAGAATTAGAGGAAGACTCATCAACAACCTATGTTATGCAGATGATAGAACCCTGCTTGCTGAAACGGAAGAGGACCTACAGTAGGTCAAGGACTAGTCTCTTCAAAATGGATTGAAGCTCAACATCAAGAAAACAAAGATTCTCCCCACTGGGCCAATTAGCAGCACCATGATAGATGGAGAAGAGATTGATGTTGTTAACAATAACAGCTTGTTTAGCTCAACAATCAACACTCTTGGCACCAGTAGTCAGGAAATCAAAAGATGATTTGACTGAGAAAATCAGCTGTCAGGGACCTCTCCAGAGGACTGGAAAGTAATGATGTCAGTCTAGAGACTAAGGTGTGCCTGATCTAGACCATGGTCTTCACAATTATTTGCTATGCATCAGAGAGCTGGACAATGACTAAGGATGACAGAAGAATCAATATCTTTGAGTCGTGATGCTGGAGAAGTCTTGAACATACCACGGACCACCAAGAAGATAAATAGGTCTGTCTTGGAGAGGGTAAGACCAAGTTTCCCCTTGCAAGCTAAAATTTTGAAGCTCTGTCTCACATACTTTGGGCACATTGGCCAAGAGGGACTGGTTCTTGTAAACGGACATCATGCTTGGAAGGTTGGAGGGAAAGCAGAGGAGAGGAAGACCCCAGATACATACAGTAACTGGGGCATTGGGCTTATGTGTGTCAGAGTCAGTGCAGGGGACAGGGCAGCCTTCAGAGCTGTTGTACATAGAGTCTCTATGAGTCACAGGTGACTTAACGGCACATAGCAACAACAACAACAACAACATGTGTGCCACTGGTTGAGGCTTTCTATCATCTGTATGGTCCCATTTGATATTTAGAAATGAGAAAAGTGGAATGTCAATGAAGAAAGGGAAGATTTATTAATTGCAAATGATGTTGTTATGGGCCGTCAAGTCTCCTGTGACTCATAACGACCCTATGCACAGCAGCCCTAAACCCTGCTCTATCCTGTGCCAATCTTACTGTGTCTTACACGTTTACCCCCACTACCCCAATCACTGAATCAATCCATCTCTTTGAGAGTCTTCATTTCCTGTGCCATCCCTCCACCCTCCCAAGCATGACATCCTTCTCCAAGGACTGATCCCATCTTGCAACATGTCTAAAGTATGATAGATGAAGCTTCAAAATTCTTGCCTCCAAGGAGCAGCCTACTCTCATCCTCTCTAGGATGAACCTGTTTGTTCTCTTAGCAAATATATTTAAAAAAAAACACAAATGACCACTACATATTGACCTCACCCGATGGACTAAAAGGAATCAAATTGACTACATCTATGGAAAGACTTGTAAAATAAGCTGAATATCAGCAGTCAAAAAAGGACAAGGCTGACTGAGAAACAGACCGACAATATGTGAGTTCAAACTGAAGCTGAAAAAAATAAAAACAAGAATACATAAACCAAAATACAACCTTGAATCTATCTCACCTGAATTTAAAAATTATCACAGTAAGTTTGAAGCATTCAACACTGATGACTGAAGACAAAATGAGCACTGGAATGACATCAAGGACATCAATCATGAAAAAAGCAAAAGATCATTACTAAGATGACAGAGAAAAGACCAAAATGAGTGTGAGATTCTGAAAATTGCACTAAAGCATCACAAACCCAAAACAAAGTGAAGATATGTATACATAAAGGTGAACAGAAGATTTCAAAGGACATCTCAAGACATAAAGCAAAGTATTAGAACGGAAGATGCAAAGAGCTGGAATTAGAAATAAAAAGAGAAGGATTCACTCCAGATTTTTCAAGTTTAAAGAACTGAAAAAAATAATTCAAGCTTCATATTGCAATACTGAGAGATGCCATGGGCAAAATCTTCAGTGATTAGAAAGCATCAAAAGAAGATTAGGGAATACACAGAATCATTGTATCATAAAGAATTGGCCAACATGGAAATATTTCGGGAAGTACTATATGGTGATGAACGAAGAAGTTCAAGACGTACTTGAAGGCATTGACCAAAAATAAGGCCCAAGGAATCTGTGGAATACCAACTGATATGTTTGAACTAATAGATGCAGCTGTGGATCTATTCATGCCAGGATATTTGGAGGACAGCCGCTTGGCCAAATGACTGGAAGAAATCCATATTTGTTCCCATTCCCAAAACAGGTGCTCCAACAGAATGTGGCAATTATCAAACAATATCATTCATATCATAAACAAGCACAATACTGCTGAAGATAATTAAAAAACAGATGTTGTTGTTGTTATGTGCCGTCGAGTCGTTTGCAACTCATAGCGACCCTATGTACAGCAGCCCTAAACCCTGCTCTATCCTGTGCCAATATCATTGCCTCTGACACACCCATCCCAATTACCCCAGTCACTGAATCAATCCACCTCATAGAGGGTCTTCCCCTCCTGCGCTGTCCCTCCACTCTGCCCAGCATGATGTCCCTCTCTAAAGACCTGTCTCTGCTTACAACATGTCCAAAGTATGTCAGGCAAAGCCCTAGAATCCTTGCCTCCAAGGAGTAGCTTGGTTTAATCCTCTCCAAGATGAAGCTGTTTGTTTTCCTGGCAGTCCATAGTACATTCAGTACTCTTCTCCAGCACCACAGCTCAAAAGCATCCACTCTCCTTCTGTCCTCCCTAGTCATTGTCCAACTCTCTGATGCATACAAGTGATTGCAAAAACCATGACCTGTATCAGGCGCACCTTAGTCTCCAGAGAGACACCGTTGCTCTTGAGTACTTCAGAGAGGTCCCTAACTGCAGACTTTCCCATCGCAATACGTTTTTTTATTTCCTGGCTACTGGTGCCAAGAGTGTTGACCGTGGAGCCAAGCAAACTGAAGCTGTGAACAATCTGATTGAGATCACCATCCATCCTGATGCTACCGATTGGTCCAATGGTGAGAATTTTTGTCTTCTTGACATTGAGCCTCAGTCCGTATTGAAGACTGCAGTCCTTGACCCTCTGCAGTAAGTGCATGAGGTCCTCCTCAGTTTCAGCGAGCAGGGTTGTGTCATCTGCATAACGCAGATTGTTGATAGATCGTCCACCAATCCTAATGCCACGCTTCTCCTCATAGAGCCCAGCCTCTCGGATAATCTGCTCTGCATACAGGTTGAAAAGGTATGGAGATAGGACACATCCCTGGCGTACACCCTTCCCAATTTTGAACCATGCAGTGTTGCCCTGCTCTGTTCTGATGACTGCCTCTTGGTCCAAGTATAGGTTTCGCATTAGCACAATTAAATGTTCTGGGATTCCCATTCTTCTCAGAGTCAGCCACAGTTTGTTATGATCCACGTAGTCAAATGCCTTTGCATAATCAATGAAACACAGATAGATAGAACAATACATAAACTGAACAACCAGAAGTTCAAGCTGAATTTAGAAGAGGTCATGGCACCAGCGATTCATTGCTGATGTTAGATGGATCTTGGCTGAGAATAGAGAATACAAGAAGAATATCTGTGTTTTATTGGCTATGCAAAGGCATTTGACTGTGTGGATCATAACAAAATAAGGCCAATTTTGAAAAGCATGAGAATCTTTAAACACTTAATTGTGCATGTGAAAAACCCATACCTAGTCCAAGAAGCTGTTGTCAGAACATAACAAGTGAATACTATATGGTTTAAAATCAGGAAAGGTGTGTGTCAGGTCTGTGTCCTTTCTCAATATCTTTTCTGTCTATATGTTGATTAAATCATTCTAGAAACAACTATATCAAGAAGAATGTAGGATCAGGATCAAAGGAAGAGTCATCAACAACCTGTGTATTAATACAGATGACGCAAGCTTGCTTTCAGAAAGTGAAGCAGACTTGAAACATTAACTGCAGAAGATTGAAGGCCTTCAATATGTTACATCTTAATCATCATGGTAAATAGAAAAAATATTGAGATTGTCAATTATTTACATGTTACGTAGATCCACAATCAATACCTTGATACCAGCAGTCAAGAAATCCAAAGATACGCTGCATTGGGAAAATCTGATGTCAAGGACCTCACCAACATGCCAAAGAGCAATGGTGTCAGTTTAAAGACTAAACTTGCACATGCTGCAAGCCAGGGTCTTTTCACTTTCTGTGTATCTGAGTGTTAGAAAGTGAATAAAGATTATAGAAGAAGAATTGATGTCTTTCAATTATGGAGTTGGAAAAGAGTACTGAATATTCATGACTGACAAAAAACCCAACCATATTCTTGGAGAAAGTGCAACCAGCATGTTCCTTAAAGGTAAAAATGGTGAAACTTTGTCTCACATATTTTAAGAAAGTTGTTAGGAGGGATTATTCCTTGAAGAAGGACATCATGCTTGGAAAGGTGGATGGAAAAAGAGAAGAAGATCTTCAACAAGACGATTGACAGTGAATATAACAATTGGCTTAAGTATATCAGAGAAGGTGAGGATGGCATGGGATAGGGCAGGGTCCAGATCAATAATGATCCATAGGGTCGTTACAAGTTGAAGTCGACAAGATGGCCCTTAACAACCAAAACTATGAGCACTAATATACTTGATGGCATGCAACAACAACAACACCCTATCGGTTGACAATGATACAAAAGCTTTTTTAAAAATTTAATTTGTTTTGATACAAAACTTGTTTTTACTATGTGTATTGATAAATATTCTTTATTTAAAATTTTGCATATTGCGCTTTTAACATTACATCCAAACATTTGACAAGTAGATGTCTACCTTGTAAAACCATGTAGTCAGCTCATTTTCATTTGTACAAAAGTATAAGTACAACATTACTTTTTTTTTAATTTTATTATTTTTGTGTGACTGTACCGTCAAATCAGATCTGACTGGTACAGGAGGATATTGTGCCTCCTTCCCCAGCAGAGCATCTTGTGGATTCGAACCTTGCACCTCTGGGATTGTAGTTGCAGCTCCTTACCACTAGGCCACCAGAGCTCCCCACAACATTACTTTTTGCCACTAGGTTGCTTTAGTAAGGTTCACAGGAAGAGAAACATTTAATGAAAATAGATGACTTAAATCATATGGCAGGCCTGCTCAGTCACACAATTTAAAAACACAAGCCTGAAGAACGAATTAATTAGGGTACCTCCCCCATCGCCCAAAATGAGAATCAAACTAATTTAAGAGAAAATTTTGTCATTAAGTCAATAAATTAAGAGAGTTTTCTTGAAAGAGAAGGTACAGTAGTCATATTGAGTCTTTCATTGAAAGATAGAGCTATTTTATTTATTTAATTTGCTCCAGCTATTTTCAACCAGTCACTGCAAATGGGCCTCTTGTGATCATTTAAACGGCAGTATTTATTACATTTCTCCTTCAGATGCTGTCACTGCTGTTCTCTATTGCTGTAGAAAGACTGGTTATTAGCCATAAATGTATTTCATCTTGAGAGATAAAGATTTCCTCATCTAAAGTACATTCAGATTCATCAAGGAGTTGAACTAAGCTCTTGGCACCTTTCCCAGACTCACTACACACTGTGGTACATTGTTTCCTATGCTCCAACCAAGCCAGTGGTTGACCACCCTTTTCAGAACAAAAATAGCTCTCAGAACGTGCATCTTTGGTTTTGTCATGGTGAAACACTGTGTGCACTGTATTTCCTGAGATCTCTCGATTACCAGCTTCCAAGCTTTTGGATATGTTCATCACATCAACAACAATAAAAAGGTATCTGATAGTTCCACATTTTCCTCCCTACCCATCAGTTCACTTTTTTTAAAGAAAAAAAAAATATTCATTCATTGTTGCATAATTTCCTCCTTTCCCCCTCAAACCCTTATCCAGGTCACTTTATTTTATACCTCTTATTCTGGACTGTTATCATACAAATAATGCCAAATCATATATTCCTTTTAAACAATTCTTTTCTTCATCTGTTCCAATGTGGTGTTCATTATTTATCCCCTCTTTTTTTTGTTACCCCAACACTTATGTCAGTCCTGTTTTATAAACAAATAGTTCAGTAAATAAAATTATCAATATATCAAAAAAGAAATACTTCTCAAACTTAATAAAGCTAACTCAATTTTAAAAAGGAATCTGAATGATGAATAAATTATTGAATGTGCAAAATTCACCTAGTGCATAAACCTAGTATAAGGGATAAGGTGCCATGTTCAAGCCCAGATAACTGAGTTCCATCTCCAAAGGCTACTATCTTTTCAGCTTTAGTAGGCTTGGAAAACTTTAATAATTTCTATGAATCTAAATGTTCAACCATTTAGGACACTTGGTTAGCAAGTATTATTCACATCTAGAATTTATGGACATGGAAAAATGTACATAATCTAGTAAATGAAAGGAGGTTATGAAACACTCTGTATGCTATTGTTGTTGTTATGTGCCATCGCATCGCTTGGGACTCATAGCGACCCTATGTACAATAGCCCTAAACCTTGCTCTCTCTCTTGGCAATCTCATTTTCTCCAACATGCCTATCTCCATTACCTAGCTCTGTGACAGAATCAATCCATCTCATCGAGGGTCTTCCTCTCCTGCACTGTCCATCCACCCTCCCAAGCATGACAACTCACTCCAAGGACTGGCCTCTCCTTGCAACATGTCCAAAGTATGTCAGACAAAGCTTCAGAATCCTTGCCTTGAAGGAGCAGCCTGGCTTCACCCTCTCCAGGATGAACTTGTTTGTTCTCCTAGCAGTCAATAATATTCTTCAGCACCAAAGTTCAAAAGCACCAACTCTCTATCATCCCTAGTCATTGTCCAGCTCTTTGAAGTATATAGCAAGGAATGGCAAAGACCAGGGCCTGTATCAGGTGCACCTTAGTCTCCAAAGTGACATTACTGTTCTTAAATATATCTTTATCTATGTAGGTAATATAGCATTTTTACACCTATTTCCTTGCCATCAGTTATCCACTCAAAAATCAGCTTCTTTATGAAGGCAAATTGTCAGAACACAGCATAAAATAGTAATTCCTCATCCTGTCACCTTCACCGCACTTGATATACTGCTGTTATAGTTGTTGTTTCATCTCTTCCACTAAGACTTACTACAAGGATTTTACACTTTTACTATCAATTGAGTACAAGTACCAGGAAAGTTGTTGTTGTTGTTGTTATGTGCCATCGAGTCGCTTGCAACTCATACCGACCCTATGTACAACAGCCCTAAACTCCGCTCTGTCCTGTGCCAATCGCTCTGTCTCTGACACTCGCATCCCAATTATCCCAGTCACTGAATGAATCCACCTCATAGAGGGCCTTCTTCTCCTGCGCTGTCCCTCCACACTCCCAAGCATGATGTCCCTCTCCAAAGACC
>NW_006400215.1:609413-620295 GCF_000299155.1 Elephantulus edwardii | reverse complement strand
CTTCTCTAAATCTGAACATTCACATTAAGACAGACTAGGAAGAAGGATTGGCCATCCACTTCTGAAATAGCAGGCCTCTGAAAACCCTATGTACAATAGAACAATGTACAACCAGGAAAGTAGTTTGCTCAATAACCTATCAATAGCTCCTAGAACACTAACAGCTTCCTCTCAATTTGACATGTTCCCCTGGAGGTGTAGTATGTAATTTTGCAGACTCCTAACCAAAAGGTCAACTGTTCAAATCCAGGAGGTGCTCTTTGGCAGGAAGATAAGAAACTCCACTCTTAAAGATATCAAGTTCAGGTTCAAGTTCTCATTGGTGTTTAGTCAGTTATTACTTATAGTTGACGGCCACCAATGAGTTTTCAGAGGCAGGAAGAGACTGTCCATCTTTCTCCTGCTTTTGAATTGGCAGCATAACTCTCTACACACAGGGCCACTAAGGATTCCTCTGGCAAATTTGTAGCCTAGGTAACCTAATAGTATCATAATCTACTAATAGCAGTGGGATAGGTTTTTGGTTTTAACCTTCATTAACAGCACTTTTGTGACTGCAAAGACTCTGTAATTATATTTTGTTAAATGCCACATTTACTTAATTATATAAATCTTAATATTCCTCTAAAACTTAAGTCATTGCTTCCACAATTATTCAAATAACATTTATGGAGTCAGCAGAGTATTACCAAGACTTTACATGCCTTAAAATTAACAAATGTATTCAAATTTTCATGGACCTTTTATTAAAATACAAATATGGAAAGTACAAAATAATAAAAATATGAGATATCAGATCTCCTTCAAGGTTTTTAACACTTTTAATAAGGGGCATCCTCCTAAACTGTGAGAAAATAAATTTTTGTTAAAGAAAAACAAACACAAAACAACAAAATTAGAATAAAAATAATAGAACAGTGATGACTTAATCATCAACAGTATACCTAAATGTGTTAAAAACTCATATTACAATAACAATGCCATTCCTCAATGAGATGGAAAAGATAATTTCCAATTTTATCTGGAAAAAAAGAGACCTCGAATAAGCAAAGCACTACTGAAAAAGAAAAGCAAAGTAGGAGGTATCACACTCCCTGACCTCAAAACCAACTACATGGCAATACTAGTCAAGACAGCATGGTACTGGTACAGTGACGGGCACATAGAATTTAAAACCCAGAAACTCTAGTATGTAGCATGAATAGATTTTCAAGCCTATCTAAAACCCAACAACCAAGAGAAGATAAAATAGATGAATTGTAGCTTCTAAAAAACAAAAAAATCAAACCTTTGTGTCATCAAAAATTTCTCCAACAGATTAAAAAGGAAGCCACATACTAGAAAAAAATATATTTGTCAATGATATATCTGATAAGAGACTTATAACTAAAATTTATAGAATACTCCAACACAACAATTAAAAGAAAAATAACCCAAAATGGGCAGGAGATGAATAGAAGCTTCAATAAGAAACAAACGTCACATGGCCAGCAAACACATGAAAAAAAATGCTCAAAATTGCTATCTATTGTTAACAACTGTCATTGAGTATCCTGTGACCCATAGTAATCCATGTACCACAGCCCTGAACTCTGCCCTATCCTGAGTTAATCTCACTGACACAACCTTGCTTGCCAAAACTGAGGAGAGCCTGAAGTGTTTGCTGCAGAAGTTCAAGGACTGTAGTCTTCAATATGGATTGAAATTCAACATCAAGAAAACAAAGTTTCTCACCACTGGGCCAATTGGCAGCACCAGGATAGATGGAGAAGAGATTGAGATTGTTAACAATTTCAACGTGCTCAGTTATACAATCAACACTCATGGCACCAGCAGTCAGGAAATCAAAAGACAAATTGCATTAGGAAAATCTGCTGCCAGGGACCTATCCAGAGTGCTGAAGAGCAATGATGTCAGTATAGAGACTAAGGTGAACCTGATCCAGGTCTTTGTAGTTACTAGTTATGCATCAGAGAGCTGGATAATAACTAAGGATGGTAGAAGAAGAATTGATATCTTTGAGTTGTGATGCTGGAGAAGAGTATTGAACACTCCATGGACTGCCAAGAGAACAAATGGGTTTATCCTGGAAAGGGTGAAACCAAGTTGCTCCTTGGAAGCAAGGATTTTGAAGCTCCATCTCACATACTTTGGGCATGTTGCCAGGAGGGATCAGTCCCTGGAGAAATACATCATACTTGGAAGGGTAGAGAGACAGTGCAAGAGAAGAAGATCATGGAGGAGATTGATTGACATACTAATTGGGGTAGCAGGGGCAGATGTGGGAGACAGTGAAATTGGTTCAGGATAGGGCAGGGTTCAGAGCTATTGCGCATAGGGTTGCTATAAGTCATAAGAGTCTAGACAGCACATAACGTATATATGCATTTGTATTTTTAACTGAAGTAGTAACATGTATTTGGTCCCTTTTCCCCCCTCATTTAATATTATTTTGCAGATTGTTTTTATACCAGTTTTTATATCCCATCTCAGAAAGTCTATAAATTAAGGTTTCTTCTACTAAAGTATAACTATCATGAGGACAAAGATTTTTATCTTCTTTCATTTACCTTGTATTCAGGTTTTTGGTTTGGTAACAGATAGTCTTGAATAAATGTGTAAATTTTTACATGTAAGAGTATATGTTGTTGCTGTTGTGTACCATAGAGTTGGAACTGGCCCATAACTGACGCTCCAGCGGGTTTTCAGAGGCAATTATTGGAATAGGAGGAGATTGCCCATCCTTCTCCTGTGGAGCAGCTGGTCGCCTCAAAACACATGCCTTCAGAAACTGGACTTCCACCTACGGAAAGCTGAAACAGGATCTACATCTCACCCCATATACAAAAATCAACTCAATGTGGATCAGAGACCTGGTAGTAAAGCCCCAAACCATAAAGTTCCTAAGAGAAAAACCAATATCAAGCTTAGAAGCCCTAGTCTGCAGTATAAAGAGACTGCCAAATACAGACAGAAATGTACAATCTCAAGAGAATAAAGTTGATGAATGGAAGGCAGTTTGATGTTTCCTCAAAAAGCTGAACATAGAAATTCCATATGACCCAGCTATTCCTCTGCTTAGAATATACCCTGAGAAAATGAGAACTGAGGCACAAATGGAGAGTTGTACACCAAAGTTCATAGCAGTGTCAACATCTCAAGAACATGCAAATAGCGCAGATGTCCAACTACAATTAAATGGACTGAGAAATTATGATACATTTATACAATGGAATGCTAGGCAGCATGCAGTAGTAATGATTTTGTAAATTATTACCTAACTTGGGAGGCACTGAAGGGCATTATGCTGAGTGAACTAACTCAGCCCCACAAAATCAAATATTGTATAAAACCATTATTGTAGAATGAGTATGAAGATCCAAGGCAGGGGAGGGGAATGTGGAAACAGAGTAATGAGGATATGCGGGGGTGAGGGAGATTAATTATGGGGTTGTACAATTTGATGGGTGACGGTGTGAGGGAAATTGGAAGAATCTGGTCTGAAAAACAATGTATTCGAATTTTGTAAACTATTATAAATTAAAAGCAAAGCAAAACACACCTCAAAAACACATGCCTGAGACCCCGCGCAGTGCTGCCAACGCCCCGGCGGAGAAGCTGAGGTCAGCATCAAATTTGAAATACTTAAAGTGGATACAAAACTAGCAGCAATGCAGACAATTAAGTGTGTTGTTGTGGGTGATGGCGCTGTTGGTAAAACATGTCTCCTGATATCATATACAACAAATAAATTTCCATCTGAGTATGTCCCAACTGTTTTTGACAACTATGCAGTCACAGTTATGATTGGTGGAGAACCATATACTCTTGGACTCTTTGATACTGCAGGGCAAGAGGATTATGACAGATTACGACCGCTGAGTTATCCTCAAACAGATGTATTTCTAGTCTGTTTTTCAGTGGTTTCTCCATCCTCATTTGAAAATGTGAAAGAAAAGTGGGTACCTGAGATAACTCACCACTGTCCAAAGACTCCTTTCTTGCTTGTTGGGACCCAGATTGATCTCAGAGATGATCCTTCTACTATTGAGAAACTTGCCAAGAATAAACAGAAGCCCATCACCCCGGAGACTGCTGAAAAGCTGGCTCGTGACCTGAAGGCTGTTAAATATGTGGAGTGTTCTGCTCTTACACAGAAAGGCCTAAAGAATGTATTTGACGAAGCAATATTGGCTGCCCTGGAGCCTCCAGAACCGAAGAAGAGCCGCAGGTGTGTGCTGCTATGAACATCTCTCCAGAGCCCTTTCTGCACAGCTGGTGTCGGCATCATACTAAAAGCAATGTTTTAAATCAAAAAAAAAAAAAAAACAAAAAACAAAACACATGCCTTTGGGATTGCAGCACAGCTTTTTGCCACTAGGCCAACCAGAGCTCCCTAAGACTACATATAGAGGATAAAATTCCAGATGTAGAATTGTTAGGTTGAAAGTTTCGTGTCCCAGTTCAGGTGTCTTCCTGCCCAAGTTCAGCACCAGACGAAAGGTTTCCAATTGAAGCCAAGAACCACCTGAGGAAACAGATGTCATAGAAAATAGTTGCAAATCTTGTGGCAGCATGGAAGATGGCAACAGTTGCATAGAAGTAATTGTTACCAATGAAAATACATCATGTACTTGTCCTAGCAGTGGCAAATGTCACTTGTTTGCCCTCGAGTCAAAACTGACCTCTAGTGGGTTTTCAGAGGCAGTTAATCTCCTGAGGAGCAGCTGGTGGTTTCGAATCACATGTCTTCAGGCTTTCAGTGTGGCTTCTTGCCGTTAGGACACCAGAGCTCCCTAAGAGACATATTAAAATAGATCTGCACATGTTGGGTGACACTGACTCATAGTCACCCTATGTGCAACAGAACAAAATCTTGCCTGATCCTGTGCCATCTTCACCATTTCCTCCATGTGTGAGCCCATTGTTGTAGTCACCGTGTCAATCTCTGTTATTAAGGATGCTCTTTTTTGCTGACTTCTCATCTTTCCCAGCATGCCTTTTTCAAAGGGTTGGCCCTTTCTGACAGCACGCCTACTTTGCTTTTTAAGGAGCAATCTGGATGAAAGATAGATTTGTCCTTTTGGTAATCCATGGTATCTTCAATACTCTTCACCATACTAGGGAGCTCAGGGGGCATAGTTGGTAGGGAGTTGCACTGCTAATCTAAAGGTTCCACCTCTCTGGCTGCTCTAATCTTCCAGCAGCTCCACATGAGGAAGAGGGGCACTCTTCTGTACCTCCTGTAGCCTCAGAAACTGGCTTAAGGGTCAGGGACAATTTGGTTCCAACTCAATGGCAATGAGTTTGAGTTTGTCACCAGCACCACAAGACATCAACAACTTTTCTCCAGCATTCCTTATTTATTGTCTGACTTTCACATGTTTATGAAAAATAACCAAGGCTTGGATCAGGCACACCTTAGTCTATAAAGTCACACCCTTGCTCTTTAGTACTTTAACGAGGTTTTTGATAGCAAATTGATCTGGTGCAATAGGTCATTTGATTTCCTGACTGCTGCTTCTAAGCCACCAAAGGTCCTGATTAGCTTTGTGCAGTAACTTTGGTGACCTACACTGGAGGAAGATGCACTGCTAACCTAAATGCAGCCAGACTGAAACCAGCAGCAGCTCCTCAGGAGAAAGATGGGTAATCTTCTTTCATGGGATTTACAGCCTCTAAAACTCCCAAGAAGGAACCTCTGGTGGCTTAGTGGTAAGGAGTTGTGCTGCCAAATCAAAAGCACCTGGTTCTAATTTAAGCTGTTACACATGAGAAGGATGGGCATGTTCCCTTGTGTGTGATTTATTGCCTCTGAAAACCCACTGGAGGGTCAGCTTCAGTTGGATCCAGCTGAAGAGAATAACAAAAAATTATCTAAATTCCTGACATGAATAGTGTGGCTAAGCTAACTAAGGAAATTGTCAAGTTTAAGGAATTTGCCTCTCTCTCTGACAAACCTACCCCCATTGCCCTAGTCACTGAATCAATCCAACTCATCCAGGGTCGTCCTGTCCGGCACAGTCCCTCCACTGTCCCAAGCATGACGTCCCTCTCTGAGGACTGATCCCGCCCTGCAACATGTCCTTGCTTCCTAGGAGCAGTCTGGTTTAACCCTCTCTAGGATGAACCTGTTTGTTCTCTTAGCAGTCCATGGTATATTCAATACTCTTCTCCAATACCACAACTCAAAGGCCTCAATTCTCCTTAGCAAGTGATTGCAAAGACTGTGGCCTGTATCAAGTGCACCTTAGTCTCTAGACTGACATCACTGCTCTTCAGTACTTTGGAGAGGTCTCTGGCAGCAGACTTTCCCAACACAATAATGTCTCTTAGTTTCCTGGCTGCTGGTGCTAAGAGTGTTGATTGTGGAGCCAAGCAAACTAAAGCTGTTTACAGTCTCAGTCTCTTCACCATCCATCATTATGCTGCCAACTAGTCCAGTGGTGAGAGTCTTCATCTTCTTGATATTGAGCCTCACTCAATCCATATTGAAGGATGCAGTCCTTGACCTTCTGCAGCAAGCATTTCAGGTTCTCCTCAGTTTCAGCAAGCAGGGTTGTATCATCTGCATAACACAGATTTTCGATTAATCTTCCTCTAATTCTGATGCCACATTTCTTCTCATAGAGCCCAGGCTCCTTGATAATCTGTTCTACCTATAGATTGAAAAGGTATGGACACATCCTTGGTGTACACTTTTCCTAATTTTGAACCATATCTAACAAAAATTCCTTGGAGAGGGACATCATGCTTGGAAAGGTAGAGGGTCAGCCAGAGAGGGAGATGCTCAACCAGACGGCCTGACACAGTGACTGCTGTGATGGTTTAAGTATGTTAGAGATTGTGAGATGACACAGGATAGGAAAGGGTTTACAACTGTTGTTTTAGGGTCACTATGAGTCATACTTTGTATAATGACACCTACCAACAACTACTCCACACTGGGGAGCTTCAGTGGCTTAGTTTGTAAGGTGGTGTGCTGCCAACTCAAACACATGCAATTTGAATCCACCAAAGGGGGAAAATTGAAGCCATGGGAGAAAAATGGACAATCTCATCCCTTGCGATTTAGTGTGTCTGAAAGCCTGCTGATGGGTTGGTATGAGTCCATTCCAACTCAACAATATACAACAATATAACTCCACAGACTAAGTTGTGCCTGATCCAAGCTATGATATTTTCATTGCTATACTTCTGAAAGTAGGAAAGTAAGGATGACAGTGAATTGATGCTTTTGAATTGTACTGTTGGAAGAGTATTGAATGGACTGACGAAAGAACAAACAAATCTATCTTGGAGGAAATGCAACCAGGGTTCTCCTCAGAAACAGGGATGGTTTAACTTCATTTGACATACTTGGAGCATGTTGTAAGGAGGAGTCAGTCCTTGCAAGGAGACATGCTTAGAGAGGTGAAGGGTGGGAGAAAAGAAGATGGATTGACACAGTAATTGTAATAATGGGCTAAAGCCTTTCAGAGATTGTGAGGATGGTGCAGGTAAGGCAGGGTTCCTATTGGTTGTTCATATAGTTGTTATTAGTCATAGTTGACTAGACAGTACCTTACAACAACTTCTTCCCCGTCCAACACTGTTGAATAAACATAAGCTCTTCCCCATGCTCATGTTGTTTTTGTTATTTTTATGTGCTGCCGAGTAACCTGCAATTCATAGCGGCCCTATGTACAGCAGCTCCTGAGCTGGTTTCCCTGACTCCAACACACCTACCTCTATTGTTCTAGTTACTGTATCAATCCATCTCATCTGGGGTCTTCTTTTCCTGTGCTGTCCCTCCACCCTTCCAAGCATGATGTCCTTCTCTAAGGACAGGTTCCTCACAGCCATGTGCCCAAAGTATGTGAGACAGAAATACGTTGTTAAAGACCTCCATCAAGTGCTAAAAGCAAGGTTGTCAGTTTAAAGGGTAAGGTGTACCTTATCTAAGGCACATATTTTCAACTGGTGGCCTAGCGGTAAGAACCTGCACTGCAATCCTGAAGGCACACAGTTCAAATCATGCAGCTGCTCTGTGGAAGGAAGATGAGCAATCTCCTCCTGTGTTAATACTGCCTCTGAAAACCTGCTGGAGGGGTCAGCTCCAACTCAATGGTAAACAACAACAACAACTAATGCATCTGAAAGATGGGAAATGAATATGGAAGACCAAAGAATTGATGGCATTGAGTTGTGTTGTTGAAGAGTACTGAATATCTCTGCCAAAAGAACAAACATCTCTCTCTTAGAGGAAGTGCAACCAGGTACTCCTGAAAGGCAAGGGTGATGAAATCTCGTCTCATTCATTCTAGGCATGCTATCCAGAGGGCCTTGGATGCAGCCCTGGATGCACTCAAAGGACTATGCCAGGAAAGTTGGAGGATAGCTTCCTGGCCAATGGATTGGAACATGTTGCCATTCCCAAGAAAGGTGATCCAACTGCATGTGAAAATTATTATTGATATCACTTGCAAGCAAAATTCTGTGGTAGATCATTAAAAAACTGGAAGAGTACATAGATAAGGAATTGCCAGAAGCTCAAGCAGGATTTAGAAAAGGCTATGGCTCCAGGGATATCACTGTTAATGTCAGATGGATCCTCACTCAAAGTAAGGAATACTACAAGAATGTCTATTTGTGCTTTATGGACTATGCAAAGGTGTTTGACTGTGTGGAGCATGACAAGTTGTGGCCGACACTGAGAAGACTAGGAGTCCCAGAGCACTTAATTGTTCTCATGCAGAACCTATACCTGGATCAGGAGGCTGTTAAGGGAACGCAGCAGGGGAGCATGGTTTGGAATTGGGAAGGGAGTGTGTAAGGGTTTTATTCTCTCTCCAAACCTATTCAAGCTGTATGCTTGATCAAATTATCTAAGAAGCTGAAGAGCCAGGATTGGAGGAGATCATCTGTTGTTTGTGTGTTCACGGAGTCGAGAGAAGACCAGCGAGAAGAAATGTGGGTTTTCACAGGGGTCATTGCTCTCTCAGGTAAATGACACTAAAAGAGTGTGAAGCCCATGCCTTTATTATCAGAAAATCAAAGCTTACAGTAAAGCATGATCTCATGGGTGGGTAAATGTTTAAACATGGGGGAAAAAGCATAGGTAATATGGAACAAAGCATAGATAGGCATGAACAGTTTTCAAGAAAACATCTTTGTACTCATGAACAGGGTCTTCCTGCACTCTTAACAACCTTATCAAGAACTTTAGAAAATAGCCTTTGTTTGACAGAGAACTTTCAGATCTCTTTTATGTTGGTACATGCTCCAGGGAGTATGAGACTGCTTGCAGTCCCATCCGTTCTTGGTATTGTTTGCCTGCTTTCAGGCATTGTAGCCAAGTCCTTCTGCATGTATTCCATAGCCACTGGTACCATAACCACTATTGACCCTGTGTAATAGCTCGCCTCCGGAAACCCTATGAACCTGGAGAGAGGATGAAAGACACCCAAGTGTCGAGGACTCTCCTTCATAGGGTCCCTATGAGTCACCTGCGACTTGACGGCACTTAACAACATTCCAGTATGACCCTACAATCATTAATACCGTGCCTTATGCAGATGATACAAACTTGTTTATATAAGCGCTTAAACCACTTATTGCAGAGGATCAAGGAATAGTCTTCATTATAGATTGCATCTCAATGTCAGGAAAATGAAGATTCTTTGGGGCCATTGGACTGATAGGCAGTGTTATGCTGGAGAGATTAAGACTGTCAACAGCTTCATCTTGCTTCGATCCACAATTAACACCCTTGGTATGAGCAGTCAGGAAATAAGGAGACTCATTGCACTGGGGAAATCTGCACTTAAGAACTTTCCCAAGTTATTGAGGCATAGTGATGTCAGTTTGAGGACTAAGATGCATCTGATTCAAGCTATAGTCTTTCTGATTACAAGCTATGCACCAAGAGCTGGAACAATTAATAAGGATGACAGAAAAAGAATGGACACCCTTGAGCTGTGGTGTTGAAGAGCCCTGAACATCCATCCCGTGGATGGCCAAGAGAACAAACAGGTATGTCTTAGGGAGGGTGCAGTGGGAGTGCTCTTTGGAGGCAAGAATAATGAAGCTCTGTTGGTCTAGTGGCAAGAAGCTGCAACACAATCTCAAAGGCACGCAGTTCAAATCCACCAGATGCTCTGGAGAAGGCGGGGAGGGGAAATCTCCTGTGCCAGTTGGATCTGATTTTACAGTACAAAAAAAAAAAAAAAGGAATATCACGCTTCACCTCACATACACTGGACATGTTGCGAGGAGGTGCTATTCCTTGGAGAAGGACATGATGTTGGGAACGGTGGAGAGTCAGCGAAGGAGAGAAAGATCCTCAACCAAGAGGATTGGTAAGGTGACTCCTGTAAAGGGCTCTTGGTGTCAGGAAGTGTGAGGATAATGCATGATAGAACAGGGTTCAGATCTTTTGTTCATCGTGTCACTATGAGTTGTGCTAGACTCAACAGCACCTGACAACAACAATCAAGAGGGCCAGTCCTTGGAAAAATACATCATGCTGGGAAAGGTAGAGAAAAAGATCCTCAACAAGATAGACAGTGGATTGACAAAGGGACTATAACAACAGGCTTGTGCATGGCAAAGATCATGATGATGTTGCATAAGACAAGGTTCCCATGTGTTGTTTCTAAGATCCCCATGAGTTGTAGTCAACTTGAGCATTGTTGTTTTTGTTATTATGTGCCGTCGAGTCATTTGGGACTCATAGGGACCCTATGTACAACAGCCCTAAACCGTGCTCTATCCTGTGCCAATCTCATTGCCTCTGACACACCCATCCTGAGTACCCCAGTCACTGAATCAATCCACCTCATAGAGGGTCTTCCCCTCCTGCGCTGTCCCTCTACTCTACCCAGCATGATGTCCCTCTCTA
>NW_006400215.1:592638-594353 GCF_000299155.1 Elephantulus edwardii | reverse complement strand
TGAAACTAATAAAATTTAATAATAATAAAAAAAAGAAAGAAAAAAATTTAAAATAAAAAAAAAAAAAGCCTGATGAGCTGCTTCTGTAAAAATTCCAGCCAAGAAAAAAATCTCTGTGGACTCCTTGTACTCCAGGGACAACATGACTGTAATCTTTTCCTCGGCAACAAGTTGATGGACATTTTGCTTTGTCTTAAATAGCTCTAAATTCTGTTATACTTCAAGCCTTCATTTCTCCTTTCCTTCCTCCTGGGTGGCCTTGGGCAAGGTGTTTCTCAGTTTCTTGGTTTTCATCTTTAAATTCTGGATGATAATAACAATACCTCTATTTTAGAATTATAAAGATTAAGTGAATTGATGCATGTAAATCTCTTTGTACTAGGCCTAAGAAAAAACACTTCAAGTGTGCCATGAATGAGTATCAACTCCACAAAAACTGAGGTTTGGTGTTTTTTGTTGTTGTTTTATTAACACTTTTGGAAGCAGGGGTGGCATCTACTTCCTAAACAACACGCCTCTGGAAACTCTATGAACTTTGAGAAATGACGTTATTAGAAAAGCTTCAGGTCTTTTGTTCATAGGGTTGCTGTGAGTCATGTTAGACTCGATGGCAATCAAAAACATTACCATATAGGTATATTTCCATTAGATATGACAAGTCAGATTTGGAATTACTATTTTGAGATCACAAATTTGTTTTATTTATTCTCTTTTGTAATTTTTATTTTGCTTTGTATGTGCAATTTTGTTTGCAGCAAGCCATTAAAATAATTGAGAATATGTTGAATACACCTAGCATTTGCACTGCATCTCTCCTTCAGCCTGCTCCCATAGCCATCCTTCCATAATGCCCTCTCTCAGTGAAAAACAGCACCACTCTCTTAGGTCCTCCAGGTCACATTCAGCCTTCAAAAAAAGTCAAGGGTGAGCAGGGGAGGCCTGGTAACCTGAGGTAAAGAGTAGTGCTATCGACTCAAAGACAACCGGATGATGTCAATTCAAATCAATCAGTTCCTCCTTAGGAGAAAGATGGGAAGTCTCCTGTGTGATTTACTGCTTTTGAAAATCCACTGGAAGGTCAGCTATGGGTTAGTTCTGACTCAATGGCACATAATACCACCACCTTCAAAATGTATCTAATAAAACTTTTTCTTTTCTTCAACTACTGAGAAATTATTCCAGACAACCATCATCACCTGAGACAGCCTTCTTATGGTCTCAGAGGTGCCTCTATTACAACTTTCCCATCAAAGAAAAATCTTTCCACTTATGAATTGTCTGGGACTGGCTAACCTGCAAAGCAGAATCAGCAATGCATAGTAAAAACAGCAGGACTTGACCATCCTTTCTACAGTAAACAACTCCAGGAAGCAGTATGCTAATGAAAAGGGAGCGACCAAAGGCCCCAGAATTCTATGAATGTGGTACCTTTTTGTTTGTCAAAACATATTGTCAGGAAGATGTCCTTGTTTTGTGTGAAGGTCTGGGAATGTTTCATGTACCAGTCAACATCTCTGGATAGGTAAAAGATAATGCGATTACCCCTGCAGGCATGTCCCTAAGACGTATATATACCCTTGCCAGAATAATAAAGGGAACGCAAAAGTCGGGAACAAAGAAGAAGATTCAGTAGTTGGAAAACATGGACTCGGTGACAGAAATGGAGCTGGAGAGAGAATGATCGAATTTTGCACAATCAATGATTTATTCATAGC
>NW_006400215.1:588868-590363 GCF_000299155.1 Elephantulus edwardii | reverse complement strand
AACAACAACAACAACATTTGTCATCAGCAGTTAGCCTGTCCGAGTCTTCATTTCAACCTGGTGCCTCCTTTTGGCAGAATTCTCCCGACATGTCAGGGCTGGATCCCCGATAATGAATACGTGGCCTTTGAAAGTTTAGGGCATTTTTCATGTCAGTCTTTGCCTTTGTGGGACAGAGTAAAAACTGGAGGATGTGAAAAGCATTTAAAATAATTGAGCATTGTTATTTTTAAACTGACAGGACACTGGGTGCTTTGAAAAGAAAGCTGAATGCCTACCTGACACACATAAAAACTTTCAGAATAAGAATTTTTTTGTTTTAAACGTGCTGGATGATTTCCCCATACTTTTTGAGGTGTATTCCTTCCTGGGCCTTTGGGAAGCAAAACTGCATAACAGGACATTATTAGCTTCAGCATTACAGAGGCTTTATTTTCAAACACTGACTATGCCCCAAAATTAATGTTCTTTTCTGTGAAGTGAGAGATATCATGGCTGATGACAGAAGGATCCTGGCTGAAAGATTTGGTTATTCTTTTGGTCAATGGGTTATTAAATACACTTCACCAACACTACAATTCAAAAGCATCAATTCTTTTCTAGTCATCCTTGTTCATTACCCAATTTCATATACACAGAAAGCAATTGAAAATACCATGGTTTTGATCAGACACACCTGAATCTTTAAACTGACATCACTGCTCTTTAGCACTTTGGAGAGGTTCTTAACAGCATATTTCTCCAATGCAATACATCTTTTGATTTCTTAACTGCTGTTACCATAGGTGTTGATTGAGGATCCAAGTAATAGGAGATAATTGACAACTTCATCTATCATAATGTTTCCTATTAGTCTAGAAGTGAGGATGGGTTGTTTTTTTGTTTTGTTTTTGTTTTTGCTTGCTTTTGCTTGTAATACCATTACAAATAGGGAGAAGAGGGGGAAGGCAGGTGAGGGAGAGAAAAAGGAAAAAAGGGGGAGGGGAACCCAACAGCAAAACCTTGTATAGAAAACACCACCCGCAGCTGAGCTCAGGGCTTAGGACACCAGCCCCGCCACCAGCAGTGAAAATAGCTTAATAAACCTGTCAATCTAGGGGGCGGGGCTATGTACAGGGGTGGCTGAGGAGCTCAAGCCCGCTCGCCCACCAGGACCACGGGCGCTGCTCCCCGGGACAGGCTGGCCCTCTGGCGTCGCTGGGCCAGCTGCGACTGGGTAGGCGGCGACAGCTGTAGGCAGCGTGATGTAGCTCGGATGAGGACGGGCATGCCGGGGGGGCCCCCCCTCGTCATCCGCGTCTGCGTCCTCCTCGCGTTGGGCCAGCTGCCTGTTCATGGCAATGGCCTCGGCCGCGAAGGATGTCAGGTCTTTGGCACAGCTGTTCCTCTGCAGGACCATGGGCGTGGGCAGCGTGTTCTCTGGGGCGCTCCCCTGCACCCAGGGGTGCTGCAGGACCTGAGCGGCACTCAGCCTCTGCTTGGCATCACGCACGAG
>NW_006400215.1:587063-587928 GCF_000299155.1 Elephantulus edwardii | reverse complement strand
CGGTGTCCCCATCCCCGTCCCCGAGGTGGACCTGTTCTAGGGAGAAGGCCAGTTCGAAAGGATTCACCCCCTTGTACGAGCGGCGGAAGCCCTCCGTCTCGGCGGTTTTCTTCTGCACCATCTTCCGTCCGGACCCCGCCAGCGGGGAAGGAAGCGCAGGCGGCCTGGCAGGCGGGAGGCGGCAGGGACTGGGGCCGGGGTTGGGGTCGCGCCGGGGCCACAGTGCTGCCGCCGGCGCCCGACGTCGCGCAGCTCGGGCCCAGCTCCGCGGACCTCGCGGTGAACAGCGCCGCCACTGCAGCCACCGCGGACTCCTCTTCTGAGCCGCGCCGACGAGAGGAGCGAGATGGGCTTTTTCTTGATGATGAGATGTAACCTATAGTGAAGGTGAAGATTATAATCTTTGATCTTCTTCAGCAAGTGCTTCAAGTCGTCTTTACTTCTTGAAAGCAAGGTGATATCATCTGTGTAACACAGGTTGTTGATGAGTCTTCCTCCAGTCTTGGTGACACAGTCTTCTTTATTTAGTATCCTCTCTCTTAAAACTGAATTACAGCTGACTCTTTAGCAGGTTTTCAGAGGCTGTCAATACCATAGGAGGAGACACACACACACATACATATAAATAAAATAGTTTCTCAATTATTTGTCCATCATACAAATTGACTAGCTTTGAAGAAGGGATACTTGATGCATACCTGTCCTGAATTTATAAACCATCCAATGTTAGCTTTTTCTGGTCAGAAGATTACCCATAATATTATACACACGGACTTCACCTGATGGTAAGCATAGGAATCAGATCGACTACATCTGTGGAAGGAACCGCTGGAGAAGCTCAATATCAGCTGTGAAAACTAGGCCG
>NW_006400215.1:578123-585103 GCF_000299155.1 Elephantulus edwardii | reverse complement strand
GCAGGAGGGGAAGACCCTCTATGAGATGGATTGATTCGGTGACTGGGGTAATCGGGATGGGTGTGTCAGAGCCGGTGCGGTTGGCGCAGGATAGAACAGGGTTTAGGGCTATTGTGCATAGGGTCGCATGAGTCGAAAATGACTTGACGGCACATAACAACAACAACAACAACAACATATTAGGACCCACAGAGTCAAATGCTTTCATATAGTCCATAAAACACAAGCAAACATCTTTCAAATTTTCATTAATAACGGTACGAATTTAAAATTAAAATTAGAAGACAGATATTAAAGTCACAGTTTCTATCTTTACTGGTGGTTTAGTGGTAAGGAATTGTTTGCTCTGCCAATTAAAGGCAGGTGATTCGAATCCATTAGCTGCTCTGCAGGACAAAGAAGGGCAATCTCCCTTGCGATATATTGCTTCTGAAAACCTACTGGAGGATCCGCTTTGGGTCTAACTCCGTGGTATGTAACAATAAAATCTTTTTACATCTTTCCTGAGAATTTCCATAGCACATCCAGAGCATTAAAGTTACTATAATTAAGTGTCTGTTAGTTCATCCAACTTGGAATGAACTGAGATTTACATTTTCTCCCACTTCCAATCCCAGGCATTAATCATAGTTCCCAGCATTGCAATATCTGTTGTTATGTACAGTCTAACTCATGGTAAACCTACAGGATAGAGTAGAACTATCCTATTAGATTTCCAAGGCTGTAATCTTTAAGGTTAGCATTCATCTGCCAATTTATCGTACTGTATGATTTGTGTGCTGCTATGAAGCTGGGTGCTGTGCAATATTTCAAATAGATGGGAAACAAGCTTCAATGGACCTTCCAGAGTAGGTAGAAAAACCGGGCAATCTTCTTCTGGAAAAAAAAAAACTGAGGGAAAAACTTAACAGAATGCTGACTGTGATGAATCTCTCAGCTTGGAGCTCCAAGGACCATGATAGTGTTATGTACCAGCGAGTTAGAACTGACCCATAGCTGATCTTCCAGTGGGGTTTCAAAGGCAATTAACTGTCTGGAAGGAGATTGCCCATTCTTCTCCTTCTGAGCACCTGGTGGATTTGAACAATGTGACATCAAGATTGCAGCACAACTTCTACTACTGAGTTGAATTATTCTGAAGCTATTGGACAGATAAAACCCCATAGCATTGCTGAAGCTGTAAATATTTATGGGAACATCTTTCTCTAGTGGAGCAATTGGTGGGTTGAGACCACCAACTTTTGGTTAGCAGCCTAGGTCTTAACCCTTTCATCACCATGGCTACTTTCGAGCTGGAAGGCATTAAAAAATATAACTGAGGAGGAGCTGTCTCCTCAGTAGAGAAGACCTTAATAACATGACTGGAATAAAGCTTTTGAGACCTTCATTTCCTAATGTGGAAAGATTCAGAAGAAACAGTTGCAAAATATATGAATGCTGTTGTGGTCAAATGCCATCAAGAGCATGACTCATAGAGACACTATGAATAACAGATCTGAACCTATCTGTTTCTATCTTCATCATCCCTAACACATTTAAGCCCATTGGTGCAATCATAGTGTTAGTCCATCTCATTGAGGGTCTGTCTCTCACTGATCCTCCACTTTTCCAAGCACCATTTTCCATTCCAAGGAATAGTCTCTCCTAGCCCAAAGTAAATGAGATGAAGCTTTAACATCCTTGCCTCCCAGGAGCACTTTGTTTGCACTTTCTCCAAGACATGTATTTGTTCTTTTGGCAATCCATGGATATTTATTCAGTACTTTTCTCCAACACCACAATTCAAAGGCATCAATTTGACTCCTGTCATCCTTATCTATTGTCCAGCTTTAAGATGCATAATAGGTGATTGGAAAGACAATGGCTTGGATCAGGTGCACCTTAATCTGTAGACTGGCATAACTGCTCTTCAGAGCTTTGGAGAAGTTCCTGACAGCTGACTTTCCCAAGGCAATGTTGTTGTTGTTGTTGGTGGTGGTGGTGTTGATTGCCATCACTCATAGCAACCCTATGAACAAAAGACCTGAAGCCTTTCCACAACTATAGTTTCTCAAATCCCAAGGCAATATGTTTCCCTATCTCCTGACTGCTGATACCAAGGGTATTGATTGTGGATCCAAGCAAAATGAAATGGCTGACAATTTCAATCTTCTCTCCACCTATCATGATGTTGTTCATTAGTCCAGTGGTGAAGATTTTTGTTTTCTTGATGTTGAGATATAATCCATACTGAAGGCTAAAATCTTTGATCCTCTGCAGCAATCACCTCAAGTACTCCTGGCTTTTAGCAAGGTGACTGAATTTTGTACATTCAATTATTTACTTATAGCAAATAGTTTTTAAAAGAAAGATGATGACTGTACACATGAACTTCACCTAGTGGACTGTACAGGAATCATACTGACTACATCTGTGGAAAGAACAGATTGAGAAACTCAATTTAGCAGTTAAAACCTGGCCAGATGCTGACTGTGGAACAGACCATCAATTATTCATGTGCAAGTTCAAATTGAAGTTGAAGAAAATGAAAACAAATTCTCCAGAACCAAAGTACAACTTTGGTTCTATCCTACCTGAGTTTAAAAATAATCTTAAGAAGAGGTGGGTTGGGGAAAGACAAAAAAACTATCATCCTTGAAGACAGCAGAATGTCATTACAAAGACAGGAGAAAGAAAAGACCAAAAGGGATGTCAGAAGGGACTCTGAAAATTGCACTAGAGCATCATGAAGCCAAAACAAAGGGAAGAGATGTTGAAGTAGAAGAGATGAACAGAATATTTCAAAAGATACCTCAAGAAAACAAAGTATTACAATGGAAAGTGCAAAGATCTGGAGTTGGAGAATAAAAAGAGGAAAACTCACTCAGCATTTCCCAAGTTTAAAGAATTGAAAAACATATGCAAGTCTTGAGTTTCAAACTGAGAGGTGATATGGACAAAATCTTGAATGATTGAGGAGGCATCAAAAGAAGATGGCATAGCAGCATTATTCACCATCGCAAGAACATGGAAACAGCCCAAATGTCCAACTACAAGCGAATGGATTAAGAAATTATGGTACATTCACACAATGGAATACTATGCAGCACACAGGAGCAATAATTTTGTAAATTATTAACTAACTTGGGAGGGACTGGAGAGCATTATATTGAGTGAACTAACTCAGTAGCACAAGGACAAATATTATATAAAACCATTATTGTAAAATGAGTATAAGGATCCAAGAGAGGTGGGAGAGGGTGGAAGCAGAGGGATGAGGATGTGCAGGGGGAGGGAGAATTAATCATGGGGTTATACAATTTGATGGGGGTGGGCTGAGGAAAATGGAAAGAATTTGTTCTTGAAAACTATGTATTCAAATATTGAAAATACCTAGTAGAAAAATTATTTAAAAGGGGAGGGGAAGAAGATGGAGGGAATACACAGAGTCACTGTACCAAAAAGAATTGGCTGACACTGAAATATTGCAGGAAGTAACATATGATCAAGAGCCAATGGTGAAGAAGGAAGAAGTTCAAGCTTCATAGAAGGCATTTGCCAAAAAATAAGGCCCCAGGAGTCAAATGGGATATCAACTGACAAGTTCCAAATAACACATGCAGCTGTGGACATGGTCACCAGTTTGTACCAGGAAATTTCAGACAGGTAATTGCCCAACTGACTAAAAAAGATCCATATTTGTCCCCATTCCCATGAAAGGTGATCCAAGGGAATGCAGAGATTTTTGAACAATATCATTAATATTGCATACAAGCAAAATATTGCTGGTGATCATAAAACAAACAAACAAAAAATTGTTACAGTACATTGAGAGAGAAATGTCAGAAGTTCAGGTAGAGTTTAGAAGTCGTGGGACCAAGGATATCATTGCTAATGTCAGATGAACCTTGGCTGAAAGCAGAGAATATCAGAAGAAGAATGTCTATTTGTATTTTCTTGATTATTTAAAGGTATTCAACCATGTGGATCATAACAAACTATGTCTAACACTAAGAAGAATGAGAATTCCAGAACACTTAATTATGTTCATACGAAACCTATACCTAGACCTGCTGGAGAGAAGAATGAAACTGTTAATGCTTTCATCTATCTTACTTGGATTCACAGTCAACACTCTTGGTACTAACAGTCAGGACATTGGGAGACATATAGCATTGGAGAAGTCTGCTGTCAGGTACATTTCCAAATTCCTGAAGAGTGCTGATGTCCGTTTACAGACTAAAGTGTGCCTGATTCAAGCCCTAGTCTTTCCAATCATCTGCTAGGCACCTGAGAGCTGGACAATGAATAAGGATGACAGAAGAACTGATGCCATTTGAGTTGTGGTGTTGGGGAAGAGTATTGAATGTCCCAGGGACTTCCATGGACTTCCAAAAGAGCAAACCAGTTTGTCTTGGAGTTCCTTAGAGACAACCATGTTAAAACCTTCTCTCACATACTTTGGGCATGTTGACAGGGGGCCAGTCCTTGGAAAAAGACATCATGCTGGGAAAACTAGAGGATCCCTGAAGAAGAGGAAGACCCTAAACAAGATGGATTGGCACACTGACTGCAGCAATGAGCTCGAGTGTGGCAGATTATGAGGAAGGTGAGTGACAGGGCAGAGTTTCAAACTGTTCTTCATAAGGGTAGCTATTAGTTGTAGCGTGCTCAACAGTACCTAACAACAGCAATAACAACTGCAAGAGAATAAATTTCTGTTAAAGTCATCTACTGGTGCTATTTCTGTTCCAGCAACATTGTTGCTATGTGTCCTCAAATTGGAACCTTCCCATGGTTGATCCCCCAGCAAGTTTTCAAAGACAATACTTTGCATAAGAGACTGTCTGTCTTTCTCCTTCAGAGCAATTGCTGGATTTGAACTGTCTGCTTTATAGCAACACTGGGAAACACCAGACTTTTTAGTTTGTATGTTGATCAAATAATTTGAAAAGCAGGGCTATATGAAAAAGAATGACATCACTATTGAGGGAAGACTCATTAACAATCTTTGCTATGCAGATGACCCATCTTTGCTTGATCAAAGCTAAGAAGAATTTAAAGATTTTACTGATGGAAATAAAAGGATGCTCCCTTTAGTGTAAATTAGACCTCAACATAAAGAAAACAAAAATCCTTACAACTGGACCAATAAGCAGAGTCATGATAAATGGAGAAACTAGTGAAGTTATCAAGGATTTAATTTAACTCAAACAGCAAGACCCATGGAGGCCACAGTCAAGAAAACTAAAGATGTATTATATTGGGGAAATCTGAAAAAGATCTTTTAAAATTTTTTTAAATTTATTATTAGTTTCAATGAAAATTTACAGAGACTTTGGATTTCCATTCATTCATTGTTGCACTTTTCTACCCTCCCAGTCCTCCCCCCGCCCAGTATACTCCCCTCTTGGAAAAGTAAAAGAAAAATTTTTTCATTGCTTTACAATCCCTCCCCCCAGGTCCACTCGGCTATACAGCCTGAAAAAGTTCTTTTTGTGTTAAAAAGAGTTGTCACTTTTAGGACTAAGGTGCACCTGACCCTAGCCATGATATTTTAAATTGCTTCATGCATGCAATAAGAAAGACTAAATAAAAACTCAGGGAGCTCTGAGGGATTAGTTCATAGAGAGTTGCACTGCCAACTCAAAGACAACACTTCTCTGGAGATTTTAATCCACTAACAGCTCAGAGGTCAAAGATAGGAAATCTCCCCCAATGCAATTTTTAATCTTCTGAAAACCAGCTAGTGTATCAGACATGAACTGGTTCTATCTCTACGGTTATTGGTTCTAACTCAAAGACACTGAGTGGTGAGTTGTAAAAGAAGAACTGGTGTTTTTGGATTATGGTGTAAGTAAAGAGTACTGAATGGATTACCAGAAGAGAAAAAAAAATTGTCTTGGAAATGGCATATAACCAGGACACTTTTTTGGGAACAAAGATAGCAAGTCTTATTTCAATAGCTTAGGCATGGTACAGAGACGGATCAAACCCTGGAGAAGGGTGCCATGCTTGGGAATTCAGAGTGTCCGTGAAAAAGAGGAGGACCTTCAGTGAGATGGATTGCCACAAAGATGGCAACAATAAGTTTCACACAAGATCTTGAGATGGTGTAGGACAGGGTAGGGTTTTTCACTCTGTTTCAGGCAAGCTCACGAATGCAGAACGAACTCCATGGCAACTAATAACATAAAAAGCAATCGTAAGGAGCAGATACCACATCCTTCAACAGCAGAGCAGCTGGTGAGTTCAACCACAGATCTATTCGTGCACAGCATTTAACCACTGTGACAAAACTTTTACAATAGTTAGCCATCCACCATTTTGAACTAGACTTTGTACAAAAAAGTTGACGTTCCTAACCAACTCATCGAAGTTGTCAATGATTTCATTGTACTTGGATTCATCATCACCACCTTAGTACTACCATTGTTGTTAATTGCTGTTGAGCCGTAGATGACTCATAGTGACCCTATGAACGAAAGACCACTTGTATAACTTTCATCATTTCTCCACATTCATAAGAGTTTCTGGAGGCAAGCTATTTCGGAAGTGGATGCCACTCCTGCTTCCAAGCTTGTTTTAATCGAGAAGCTCCACCAAGGGTAACCGTTATCACATTTGACACAGGTTCACCTAATTAATCCACGTCATTCTTTTCAATTACTTGCTATGCATCTGAGAGTTGGAAAATGAATAAAGATGACAGAATAAAAATTAATACTTTTTAGTTATAGTGTTGGAGAAGAGACTTTTTAGTTATAGTGTTGGAGAAGAGTACTAACAAAAGAATTAGCAGATATGTCCTGGGAAAAGTGCAGCCAGAGTGCTCCATAGAGGCAATCATGGTAAAACTTCATCTCACCTGATGTTCTTAAGATGGACTAGTCCTAGGGGAGCGCTGGTGGCCTAGTAGCAAGAAGCAGCACTGCAATCCCAGAGATAAGCGGTTCGAATTCACCAGATGCTCTGCCGGAGAAGGAGGAGCCATCTCCTCC
>NW_006400215.1:571757-576154 GCF_000299155.1 Elephantulus edwardii | reverse complement strand
CTTTTGAAATCTTCTATTCAACTGTTTAGTATCTTGAATTCTTCCTTGTGCTTTGGCTTCTCTGTGCTCCAGTGCAATTTTCAGAGTCTCTTCTGACATCCATTTTGGTCTTCGCTTCCTGTTCTGTCTTTGCAATGACCGTTTGCACTCTTCCTGGATGACTAGTCCTTGGAAAAGGATTGTGATTGTTAACAATGAGCGAATAGAGCTAGGTTTAAATCTATTGTTCATAAGACGGCTAAGAATTGCATTCTACTCAATGACAACAACCAACCACCGCCAGGCTAAAATTGGGCAAGTCTGTGTCCTATAAAGTCTCTTTGAGTTAGAATCATTTCCCTGGTGATAGGTTTGCTCATGTAGCAAGAGTAAATGCTATTTTGTCAACCTTTTGTTTCAAATATTTTACCTGCAGGTCACATCGTAAAGGATAATGGTATTTATCAAACTCAAACTCATTATTGTCCAGTCGGTTTTTCAGAGGTTGCAAATTCCACGGGAGGAGACTGCCAATTTTTCTTCCACAGTACAGCTGATGGATTAAAACTGTTTTTCTTTGGGTTGGCAGTGCAGATCCTTACCCATTAGGCCATTATTTGTTTTTATGTAACGTTGAGTAAGAACTGTCTCTTAGTTGACCCGCCAGAGAATTTTCAGAGGCCGTTTAGTCAGGCGCACAGATTAGCCATCTTTTCTACAGGATGGATTCCAATCGCATACCTTTGGGTTGGCAGGGCAAATCCTTATCACTAAACAGCCCAGTGGGAAGTTGGGTTGCCATCCTAAAAATCCACTACGGGCTCTGGGGAGAAAGATGGGCAATCTCCTCCCTGAGATTTACCTCCTCTGGAAACCCGCTAAGGTCAGCTATGAGTAGGTTTTGATTCAATTCACATCGCAACAATGAGAAGTCACCAAAGCTCCCTACTATTTGCTAGTTATTGTAAAAAAATGTTACAGAATTACTGCGAAGCAGAATACCAGGGTCGGTGCGTAGAGGGCTGTAGAAAGAGTAAGAGCTCTCTTGCTTGCAAAGGAATACACCGCGCGAACACTGACTGACTAGTTCAAGGCTCGCTCCCACGATTACCCGAGCGGGTAGATCCAGCCATCAAGTCCCGCCCACGACTCCTCATCCGCCAATGGCTGCGCGGCCACAGCGCAGTGCAAGGGGAGGAGCGAGTCCCGCGAGGGTTCCTTAAGTAGCGGCTGCGTGGGTGCTGCGCTGTGTCCGCTAGCTCAGCTTTGCCAAGTTCGCGGACATACCAGATCTTTCCCTCGGAACCATGTCTAGGCAAGGAACTGGCGCCAACACCTTTCCCAGGGTCTTCGTCTCCCGGCGAGCTTCGGCAGTGTCCCGAGCTTCCGACCAGAGATCAGCGGAGGAGCCTAATCGAAGAGGTCGAGGAGGACGGAGGGGTGGCAGAGGCGGATGGAAGGACACCTCCGCTGCCTCAGAATCGGCGGCCCCTGAGCCTCAGGAACCGCCGCTTTGCTTTCGGGTGAAGAGCGACTTGGTCCGCTTCGTGATAGGTGAGAGCAGGAGGTTGGGGCGGGGCTTGAGCATCCGCCCCCTCACTTCCCCGCCTCCTCTCAATTACCATATACTTCCGAATACTTCTGAGTCATTTTAAACACCTTTCCATATTTTTTCTACCTTTTCATAAGTTTTGAGATGATATTTTGGGAGAGCAGTTGTTAGAGGGCTTATAGTTAGAGATCTGCGCCCCAGGGAGTAGTTCCTAGTAATTATGACAGTTTCTGTTACCAGCTGTGAGAGATTATTTGGCAAGTTAAAATTAATATTTAAAAGGAAAACAAAACTAATACTTTCTCATTTTAGAGACTCGGTACGTAAAAGTAGACGATGTAATCTTTCTCTGCTGGTATAGAAAGAGAAGAAATGAGAGAAGAAAAAAAGCAAACCCAACTTTGAGCATGTTGTAGAACAATTTTTATCAGTGAAACCAAAGAAGGTGCAGTTGCAATTTTAAAGTAATGCCCTGATGTTAAGTAAAATATTAACAAGCTTGGCTTATATTTTTGATCTAGCATTATGGTAACGTTACCTAGAGAAGTCTGTCAGATGTTTGGACCAGGGTGCAGGGGGTGGGGGGTGTCTTGTTGCAGGCATTTTAAATCTGTTCAGACTGTTGTTTTTCAGATAGCTACATAAAGTCAGGACTATTAACAGTTCCCCCCAAAATTAACATTTTGAAATTAATTAATTAAATTGATCTCAGCACAATTTGTTACAAGAAACTATCTGACTACAGAACATTTGCAGTAACTTACATTTTATTTTTTTTAATTATGTATATTTTATCTGCTGGAAAATGCATTTTTTTCTTTAATACATCTTGAATCTTAACAATTCACCAGCATTTTGCCTGTAAGGTTAATGCTTTGCTTTACTGCTCTTTAGAAAATGAACAGATTTTTGTAGGCTGATTGCAGAAATTTGTTAGCTCCTTGGAGCCTCAGTCTCAGAGATCTAAAGGAAGGATGTTCTGTAAATGAAAGCCATCAAATGTTCAGTAAATGACAAAAATCACTCTGCTCTGCAAACACTCTGAAGTGCTAGAGAGCACCCACTGACATTGATCTGGATGGAATTCGTTTTTGCTTTGGGCTGATTAAAGTCATAGTTCCGATCTTTCTGGAAGAAGAGCTTCTTTCCTCCAACACGATTTGGAATAGAAAGCTTTTGCTTCCCTTTAATAAACTAAATATCCTGGCTTGACCCTAGGAGCTTTTGAGGAAAAGCAGTTAAGTTCTTGTAGGAAAGTAGACAAACTTCCTGTATTTGATTTTTGTGATTTGAATGCTTGCAAAGCTAATTGATTTTTCACTCAGCCATTCATAAACATTATGCTGTTAATGATAATATTCACAGTGTGACTATTCTGTTCCCATTTCCCCCTTGTGATTCCATTTCCAGTAGTGCTTCTGTCCAACACCTTTCTGCCTTGTGATCCTTTAGTCTGAGCAAATACTGCCATTTTAATATAGTTGATTATTCTAAGGAGTAAGTGACTCACTTGACTTATTGTTTTCTTTATAGGTCTGTGTATTGTTTGCCGAAAGTTGGGGCGGGGGAGGTGATTTGTTCCAGATTCAAATGGTAACATAGAATAGAACAATAGTCTCAGGGATGTCACCAATCTTTTTTTAGGTTTTTGAGGTTTGCTCCACATTTATTTATTTTGCCCTCTGTATTCAAGACCTACTGTGATCTCTTTCAGAGTCCTCAGCAATGGTAGCAAGGCACTATCATGTACCGTCTAGCTCTGAGTCATGAAGACTGAGTTTCACATAGTTCATTAATCCTTTGGACTAATTGTTTATATGTTTCTTTGCTTTTTTTCCTCCTTCTTTGCCCCAGACAGGGAAAGACTGATAGTTGCACCTTAGATGACTGCTCACAAAACTTTTAAGACCCCAGTTTCTACTTATCAAAATAGAACATTCTCTTTGTGGAAAATATTATGACAGTTCACTTTTTTTTTTTTTTTTTGCCAGTTCACTTTTGATGCCTTTCCTGGGTAAATTAGCTTTTCTGATTTAAATTTCCATCAGTATATTCCTTTATTTTTAAAAACAGGTCGTGGTGGGTCAAAAATAAGAGACATCCAAAGTACTACAAACACCAGAATACAAGTAAGTGATGTTTATTATATGTGTTCTTAAATCCTAAAAGATTATAGTTCATTTCTTTTTTTTTTTTATAGTTCATTTCTAACCAAGCATTGGGCTCAGTCAGCAACCAAGACCTTCCTCTAATTTCTGCTCAGTTATTACTATAATTTGTAATGATGGTATATGGTTCAAGTACTTTAGATTACCATTCTTTTCAAGAACACAGAGCTATTCTCTGTTCCAGATCTAGGTTTTTTAACTCTTGTAGGTAAAAATCTGTAAAGATAATCCCCATGTCTAAATGATACCCTTTCCAGCTCTTTTCCCTCAGACCTGTGCTGCCAACTCTCACTGAATGGCGACATCATTCACCAAGCTCTTAGGCCAAAAATTATTGTGGGATTTCTTTTTCCTCTATAATCACTGGACCACCAGTGACATGATGCATTACATGTTAGACTGCAGACTGAAAGCCTACCAGTTTGAATCCACCAGGTCTTTTGAGGAAAAAGATGGACAATTTCTTCCTGTAAAGATTTACAGCCTCAGAAACCTGATGGAAGTGAATTTACTTGATGGTAGTAGCTTTGGTCTGTTGCTTGGTTCCTACAGCCACTCACTGTTTTCTGTGCTTTCAAGGTAATTGTCATCATTTAGGGTCATCTTCCCTACCTTTCCTGCATCCAGGCTTATTTTTCTGTTTTCCACAATGACCAAAACAATCTTCCTTTTTAAAATTTGAAAGTTTTCAAATCATA
>NW_006400215.1:566127-571657 GCF_000299155.1 Elephantulus edwardii | reverse complement strand
TTAATGTAATTATAATATCAGATAAATTCATTTTAATGTACTGTGTTTTTCTCTTCACTCAGCTTATCTATTTGGTAATTTTTACTCCCTGTTCTGTCCCTTCTCAGCCCTGGTAATATTACCCAAGATTGATTCTGTGTACAAACCTTTTCTTAACTTTTTGTAATAGTGGTCTTAAAGCATGATAGTCTTTTAAAAATTTTTTTTTATGATAGTCCTTTTGTGACCAACTTTACTCAGCATTATGTCCTGTTGATGCATCCAGTGTTTTATGAATTCTTTTTTTTTGCCTAATACTCCGTTGTGTGAATGTACTATAGTTTCTTTTAACCATTTCTCTGTTGATGGACGATTGGGTTGTTTCCTTGTCTTCACTATTGTAAATAAACTGCAGTGAATATGGGTGTGTCTACATGTATTCTTTCTCCATACCTATTCAATCTGTATGCTGAGCAAATTATCTAAGAAGCTGGACTCTATGAGAAGGATTATGGCATCACAATTGGAGGGAGATTCATCAGTAACCTGTGTTCATGCAGATTACATAACCTTGCTTGCTGAAAGTAAAGAGGGCTTGAAGCACTTGTTGCAGAGGATCAAGGAATGCAGCCTTTAGTATACATTGTATCTCAGTGTCAAGAAAATAAAGATTCTTACCACTGGACTGATAGGCAGCATCATGATGGATGGAGAGGAGTTGAAACTGTCAACAGCTTCATCTTGCTTGGACCCACAATTGATACCCTTGGGACCAAGAGTCAGGAAATAAGACGACACATTGCACTGGGAAAATCTGCAGTTAGGGACCTTTCCAAATTATTGAGGAGTAGTGATGCCAGTTTGAAGACTTAAGGTGCTTCTGATTCAGGCCATAGTCTTCCTGATTACCAGCTATACTTTCAAGAGCTGGACAGTGAATAAGGATGACAGAAAAAGAATTGATGCCTTTGAGGTGTGGTGTTGGAGAAGAGCACTGAATATCCCATGTTGACAAGAGAATAAACAGATGTCTCAGGGATGGTACAGCCAGAGTGCTCTTTGGAGGCAAGAATGATGAGGCATCACCTCACATACTTGGGACATGTTGCTAAGAGGTGCTATTCCTTGGAGAAGGACATGATGCTGGGAAGGGTGGAGGATTGGCAAAGGAGAGAAAGACTCTCAACCAGTTGGATTGATACAGTGACTGCTGGAGTGGGCTCTTGTGTGTCTGGAAATGTGAAGATGGTTCAGATCTTTTGTTCTTAGGGTTACTATGAGTCATACTTGACTCAATGGCACCTAACAACAACTAACAACTACTTGTGTGGCAGCTTCTTTGGTATGGATAGATAGATAGCTAGATAGATAGATTTCTAGTATTATCATGATTGTTGGATCAAATGATATTTCTATTCCCAGCGTTCTAAGGATACGCCAGACCGCCAGACTGTTTTCCATAGTGGTTGCACTAGTTCACATTCCCACCAGCAGTGTATGTGAATCCTAGTCTTTTCTACACTCTCATTAGATTTGTTATTTGCTGTCTTACTGAACTTTGTATTGTTGCTGGGGTGAGATGGTATATTGTTTCGATTTGCATGTCTCATATTGCTCATGACCTTGAGCATTTCTTCATGTCTTCTATGGTGATATGTCTTTCCATGTCCTCTACCCATTATGTATTTGGGTTTATTGTGTTTTTCTTGATGAAGTATCAGGCTTTTCTATAATTTTTAGAGATGAATCCCTTGTCAGATGTCATTGCAAATTATTTTCTTCCAATCTGTAGGCTGTCTTTTTTACTTTTCAGAGAAGCCTTCTGATGCACATAGTTATTTAATTTTTAGAAAGTTTCCATTATTTAGTTTATCCTCTGCTGATTATGCATTTTCAGTTATATTTCATAGTCTATGCCATAGATTGAGGCCTTTTTCCTCATTTTTTTTTATGATCTTTGCAGTTTTAGGTCCTTGGTCCATTTTGAGTTAGTTTTTGCATGTGATGTGAGATATGGGTCTTGTTTCAATTTTATGCAAATAGATAATGAGTTTTGTCAGCAATATTTGTTAATGAGGCTATCTTTGTCCTAGTTAATGGGTTCCATCTCTTTGTCAAAGAGCAGCTGTCTGTGGGTGGGTGGATTTATTTCTGGGTTCTTAATTTTATTCTTTTTGGTCTGTGTATCAGTCAGTATACTAATGTTGTTATTGTAGCCTGCAACTCATGGCGACCATATACAGCCCTAAACCCTGCCCTATCCTGTGCCAATCTCACTATCTCCGACATACCTACCCCCATTACCCCAGTCACTGGATCAGTCCACCTCATAGAGAGTCTTCCTCTCCTGTGCTGTACCTCCACCCTCACAAGCATGACATCCTTCTCCAAGGACTGGTCCCTTCTTGCAACATGTCCAAAGTATGTCAGACAAAGCTTCAGAATTTTTACCTCCAAACAGCAGCCTGGTTTAACCCTCTCCAGGATGAACCTGTTTGTTTTCTTAGCAGTCCATGGTATATTCAGTACTGCTCTCCAAAACCACAGCTCAAAGGCATCAATTCTCCTTCTATCCTCTCTAGTCATTGTCCAGCTCTCTAACGCATAGCAAGTGATTGCAAAGACCATGGCCTGTATCAGATACCTTAGTCTCCAGACTGACATCATTGCTCTTCAGTACTTTGGAGAGGTCCCTAACAGCAGACTTTCCCATCACAATACGTCTTTTAATTTCCTAACTGCTGGAGTCAAGAGTGTTGACTGTGGAGCCAAGCAAACTAAAGCTGTGAACAATCTCAATCTCTTCACCATCCATCCTGATGCTGCCAATTGTCTCAGTGGTGAGAATCTTTGTCTTCTTGATATTGAGCCTCAATCCATATTGAAGGCTGCAGTCCTTGGCCCTCTACAGCAAGTGCTTCCTTCAGGTCCTCTTCAGTTTCAGCAAGCAGGGTTGTGTCAACTGCATAATGCAGATTGTTGATGAATCTTCCACCAATCCTGATGACACACTTCTCATACAGCCTAACCTCCTGGATAATGTCTTCTGCATACAGGTTGAAAAAGTATGGAGATAGATAGATACCTGGTGTATGCCCTTCCCAATTTTGAACCAAGAAGTGTTTTCTTGCTCCCTTCTGACAACTGCCTCCTGGTCCAAGTATAAGTTTCACATAAGTATGATCAAGTATTCTGGGATTCCCATTCTTCTCAGAGTCAGCCACAGTTTGTTATGACCCACGCAGTCAAAGCCTTTGCATAATCAATGAAACATAGATAGACATTCCTCTGGTACTCCCTGCTTTCAGCCAAGATCCATCTAACGTTAGCTACAGTATATAGCAAACCATTTTCATTACGGTGGCTATGAATGGAGGTGGTGTAAGGCTTCCTAGTTGATTTTTCTTCTTGATTTCTGGGACACAACAAGAGCAATATTCAGAAATGTTGGTATGTTGTGGTTTCATTCTTTCTTGGGGGGGTGGGGCGGTGGTCAGGCCAGAAAGGGAAGGCAGAGGGCTAACAGCTGGGAGAATTGCAGCCCTTATGCTGTCTCTTTCTGGGGTTTTATGATCATCAGGATGGTAAACAAAGGAAAATCACAAGGAAGTAGTAAATAAAAACAAAAGATCATGGGGAAGTCTTTTGTAAATAAAGCTGACAGTCTTCTCTACTGTTTAACTTATGCTTATCTCAGGAGGGAAGGATTTAGTAAATACAAACTAAGAATTATGTAGGATTGCCTTAATGCCTACCCCTGTAAACACTTAAGGATTGCCTTAGTGCTACAGGGTGAATTCCAGCTTTTATCATCCTCCTTCCTATCCTAACATAGCATTGGTTTATTAATATTAAATTTGATAATTTGGCTTCCCACATTTCCCCTCTTTTGTTTAAATAATAATTTTGTGGTCATTAAGGCAAGCTTATTTCTTTTCTTCAGATTTCATTCTTGCTTGTTTTTGTTCTCTTCGTCTCAGCCATTCTTCAACTTTGTCCTCGTCAAAGCTTAGCCTTTTTTGACTCATCTTGGGGTTTCATGTTTTGAGAGAGCACCCACAGCATTTCTGAGCCCTGAGTAAATTCCATTTTGATTTTCGGGGGGCGGGGTGTGTGTATGTGAGAGAGAGAGAGAGAGAAACTACCGCCTCTTCAGGTTCCTGTTTGGGGGCCAAAATGTTGTCTGCCGAGGGAAAAGACAGAGATGGGGACACACAGGAATGGGGATCAGCCAGAAAGCGTGAAAGCAGGGGGCTAACAGCTGGGAGAACTACAGCCACGGTTTCATTCCTATTAGTTTCAAGAGATTTTAAAATTTCTTTAATTTTTTTTTATTACCTCGTAGTGTTCAAACAAGATGTTATTTCATTTCCTCCTACTTAATTTTTACTCATGTTCTCCCTGTTGTTAATTTCAAATTTTATAGCATAGTGATTTGAGAAGATGCTTTGTAATATTTTGATGGTTCTTATTTAATTTACTGAGCTTTCCAAAGCAATCTTTCTGAAACACAAATCATGTGTTTATATTTCTCTCCTGTATAAAAACTGTCCATGGCATTTCAAGCTCTTCAAAAGTCAAGATTCCTTAACATCGTTGACTAGATCTTCTGTGTTTGTTTCTCCAGTCTTCCTGAACACCTCCTTCATGCTTTTTTTTTGTTTGTTTTAGAATTTTAAAAATTGTGATCTGAGTCAAAGTTTACAAAGTAGATTGTTTTTGTATTCAGCCATTTATATACACTAGTTTGAGAACATTAATTACAATCCCCCTGTGGAGTTGCACTTTTAACTGTACTTGCACTTCCTCTCTGTAATTCTTATTTCTGTTAATCCTTCTCTTCCACCCTCTTCTGCCTTCTTAGTTTTATCCTTGGGTAAATACTGCTCTTTTGACCTATTATAAATGGTTATTCTCAGGAGTAAGGGCTTCCCTCATGTTACTCGTCACCTTATGTACCTATATATAGTTTACCCGGAAGTTCAGCTGTAGGGTTGAGTTTTGTTCCAGGTTTAAAGGATTATTAAGTTGCCATAGCCCAGCTTCCTGAATGATCTGTTCCACATATAGATTGAAAAAGTATGGCAACAAGATGTATCCCTGATGCGCTTGTTTCCTGGTTTTGAACCATGCAGTGTTTCCTTGCTCTGTTCTGATGACTGCTTCTCATCCAAGTATAGGTATTCACAATGAGGTATTCTGGGATTCCCATTCTTCTCAAGTTTAGTCTCAGTTTGTTGTGATCCACACAGCCAAATGTCTTTGCATAGTCAATGAAACATAGATATACTTTGCATAGTCAATGAAACACATTCTTCTGGTGTTCTCTGCTCTCAGCCAAGATCCATCTGACATTGGCTATGATCTTCCTAGTGCCATACATAGCCTCTAGTGCCAGATATATTGGCAGTTCTCTGTCAATGTACTGTTCCAGTCATTTTTTAGTAATCTTAAGCATACCTTTTCAACATGTATGCAGAGCAGATTATCCGAGAGGCTGGGCTCTATGAGGAGAATTGTGGCATCAGGATTGGTGGAAGATCTATTAACA
>NW_006400215.1:542199-565457 GCF_000299155.1 Elephantulus edwardii | reverse complement strand
GTGTCAGAGGCGGTGCGGTTGGCGCAGGATAGAGCAGGGTTTAGAGCTGTTGTACATAGGGTCGCTATGAGTCGGAAACAACTCGATGGCACATAACAACAACAACAAGCAGGATTTTAGTACATGTGATATTAGTAATATTGTTTGGTGATTTCTATACTCTGTTGGTTCTCCTTTTTTTTTTTTTAATATGGAAATAAATATGGATCTCTTCCAGTCAGTTGGCCAGGTGGTTGTTCTCCAGATTTCTTGGCACTGCTTGGTGAGCATGTCCAGGGCAGCATCTGTCTGTTGAAATATGTCAATTGTTATTCCATCAATTCCTAGGGCTTTATTTTTTTCCAGCTCCTTCAGAGCAGCTTGAACTTCCTCTTTCATCACAATTGCCTCTTGATCATCTATTGTTTTATGAAATTCTTCTGTGTCATCTAGTTCTTTTTGGTACAGTGATTCTGTGTACTCTTTCCATCTTCTTTTCATGCTTCATGGATCATTCAATATTCTGCCCATAGCATCCTTAAGCATTACCACTTGAAGCTTGAATTTCTTTTTCAGTTCCTTCAGCATAAGAAATGCTGAGCAAGTTGATGCCTTTTGATATTCTGACTCTAGCTCTTTGCACATTTCATTGTGATACTTTGCTTTGCTTTCCTGAGCTGCCCTCTGACATCTGTTCGACTCCTTAACTTTCTGGTTTCTTCTCTTTGCTTTGGATTCTTAGCATTCTAGTGCAATATTCAGAGTTTCTTCTGGCATCCTTCTCAGTCTTTTCTTCCTCTGTCTTTTTAATGTCCTTTTGTGTTCTTAATATCTTCCCATAGCAAATCTTCATTCATTAGTGCTCAATACCTCAAACCTGTTTTTGAGATGGTTTTTTAAATTCAGATGGAATAGACTCAAGGTCGAATTGTTTTCCTTTTCTTTAGCTTCAACTTGCACTTGCATACCAGTAGTTGATGGTCCATCCACAAACTGCACCTGGCCTTGTTGGGCTTTATGAGAAGGAATGTGGCATCAGAAAGGGAGGAAGGCTCATCAACAACCTACATTGTGTAAATGATACAACCTTGCTTGCCAAAATTGAGGAGAGCCTAAAGTGTTGCTGCAGAAGGTTGAAGACTGCAGTCTTCAATATGAATTGAAGCTCCACATCAGTAAGACAAAGATTTTCAGCGCTGGGCCAATTGGCAGCATCATGATGAAGAGGAGATTGAGATTGTTAACAATTTCACCTTACTTGGTTCTACAATCAGCACTCTTGGCAGGAAATCAAACTCTCAGCCAGGAAATCAAAAGACAAACGGCTGTTGTTGTTAGATGTCATCAAGTTGCAATTAGTCTTTTGATTTCCTGACTGCTGGTGCCAAGAGTAAACGTCATTGAGAAAATTTGCTGTTAGGGACCTTTCTAGAGTGCTAAAGAGCAACAGTATCACTCTGGAGACTAAGATATATCTGATCCAGGCCATGGTCTTTGCAATTACTTGTTATGCATCAGAGAGCTGGACAGTGACTAAGGATGACAGGATGATCGATGCTTTTGTGTTGAAGAGTCCATGGACTGCAAAGAAAACAAATTTGTCCTGGAGAGGATAAAACCAAGTTACTTCTTAGAGACGAGGACTTTGAAGTTCTGTTTCACATATTAGCAAGTTGCCAGAAGGGACCACTCCTTGGAGAAGGACATCATGCTTGGAAGGGTGGAGGGGCAGTGCAGAAGAAGAAGAACCTGGATGAGATGGATTGACACAGTAACTGAGGTAATGGAGTTAGATGTGTCAGAGACAGCGAGACTGGCTCAGAATAGGGCAGAGTTCAGACCTATTGTGCATAAGGTCACAATGAGTCACAGGCAGCTGGACAACACATAACACCATGGGCCATAGTCAAGAAGTTGGACTCTGTGAAGAAGAATGTGGCATCTGGACTGGAGGAAGACTCATCAGTAACCTGTTATGCAGATGACTCAACCTTACTTGCTGAAAGTGAAGAGAACTTAAAATGCTTGCTACAGAAGAGCAAAGACTGCAGCCTTAAATATAAATTGCATCTCAACACCAAAAGAACAAAAATTCTCCATCACTGGACAGATAGGCAACATCATGATAGATGGACAAAAGATTTTAACGGTCAGTGACTTCATCTTACTTGGTTCTACAATCAATACACTTGGTCTTCAGTCAGGGATCTCTCCAAATTATTGAGGAGCAATGATGCTAGTTTGAGGACTAAAGTATACCTGATGTAAGCCATGATCTTTTCAATCACTTGTTGTGTTACTAAGAGGTGGACAGTGAATAGGGATGATAGAGGAATTGATGCCTTTGAGTTGTGATGTTGGAGAAGAGTATGGCACATCCGTGGATTGCCAACAATACAAATAGATATGTTTTGGGGAAAAGTTCAACCAGTGTGCTCCTTGAAGGCAAAGATGATAAAGGTTTGTCCCACATACTTTGGGCATGTTCTTAGGAGAGGCTTTTTCTTGGAGAGGAACATCATACATGAAAAAGTGGAGGGATAGTGAATTAGAGGAAGACCCTGAACCAGGTAAACTGACAGAGACTGCATCAGTGGGTTTGAGTGTGTCAGAGAGCATGGGGGTGGCCCAGGAGAGGAAAGGGTTCAGATCTGTTGTTCATAGGGTTGCTATGAGTCATACTCATATGAGTCAGAGTCTCTCTTGGGTTTCACCATTCTCTACTGGAATTGTAAATGTGACCTTTTTCATTGAGTTTTGTTCAACATTCTCCTTTCTTTATTCAGGACTTTCTACTGTATTCGAGTAGTCAGCATCAGTGGCCTGGCACCCTCTGGTTCTTGTGGTCTCAGGAGTCCTGCTCCCGCTTGAACACTGCTGTTTTCTTGTTGGCCTGTCTTTCCCCAGGGTAACTCATCATTCAGGTTATCTTATGGTTTCCTTAGAGAACTTGAAGACGTTTTCCTTCCCTACTAAGTTAGGTGCACCCACTCCATCTTCTGCTGTGTGAAGAATGTGGGTTGGGTAGGGTTGCATTCTGTTGCACATGGAGTTCTTGTGACTCAGGTGATTCAGAGGCAGCTCAGAGCAACAACAGAATCTCCCTCCTCCCAAAATCCACAATCAAACTTATTGAGCCATTGAGTCAATTCTAAGTCTATTGATCTTCTATCTGAGGCTGTAAATCATCCTGAGGGGGCTCTGATGGGGCAATTAATCTGTAGAGTGTTGCACTGCTACTCCAAAAGCTGATATTGTCTGGTGTTGAAGGAGAAAGATGGACAATTTTCTGTCATCCCATTTATAGGCTTGCAAATCCAATAAAGGATCAGCTCAGGATCACCTTAGATATCATCTGGAGCATGATAGAGTTTTGTTGTTGTGCAGTGTCGAGTTAGAAACTACTCATAGCTGACTACCCAGTAGGCTGTAAATCACACAGGAGGAGATTGTCCATCCTTCTCCCTCTGAGCAGCTGATGGATTCAAACCATGTGCCTTTTGGGTTGGCAGCACAACTCCTTAACTGCTAACGGAAAGGTTGGTGGTTCTCCTCCCACAGAGGTATAGCCTCGGAACCAATGGAGGATTGCTTCAAGTTGAAAATTACTTGATGGCAGTGGAATTGGTGTACATATTTAATTGGGACTTTTTGAAGTTGAATGATTACTAGGAGAGGAAGATAAGGGGACTTAGTATTAACCATTTCCCTCTTGTATTTAGATAACAAAAAGGTATCCTGAAGCAGAGGTCAAAATATTTGGAAGCAAGGTGATGCAGACGAAAGCAAAAGCCGTAATCGATACTATTGTTCAAAAGCAAGAAGAAAACTACAATGCAGAATCCAGAGTTAGTAAGTAGTTATTTCTTCCGAGGATCTTGAAAAAGTTTTAAGATTTATTTAGATGTTGTGAGCCTCTGAAAGCTGATTCCTTTCCTCGTAATGCTTTGTGTATGTGTGAATATTTTTCTCAGAAAGCCCAGAATACCTCTTCTGAAAGGATTTTATAAAAAGATCTGATATCTCGGTGGGTAAGCAAGATAGTGTTTAGCCACAAATAATGGAAAGCTCTAAATTACCTTTTACTGAACCTTAGTATTACTGATAACTTAAGAATTGATCTTTGTGCCCTACATTGTTGGTGTCTTCACACTACATTGATTCAAAATATCTAGTTATTTTGTATTTTTAAGATCTCAAGTCTGTTTGAGCTAGAGGAAAAGAAAGTCATTATTGAACTCTATGTAGAAGCAACATGGAAATAAAAAGATCAGAAATTTGAGTTCATTGCCAAGTTTCCTCTTAACATTTCTTGGAAAAGAGCTCAACCCTAAGGTGCCATTTCTTCCCCTATTAATCCAGAGTAATATTTTTTTTATTTTTTTCTTTTTATTATTTTTGTGTGCATGTACCATCAAATCAGATCTGACTGGTACAGGAGGAGATTGTCCCTCCTTACCCGGCAGAGCATCTGGTGGATTTGAACAGTTCGCCTCTGGGATTGTAGTTGCAGCTCCTTGCCACTAGGCCACCAGAGCTCCCCTCAAAGTAATATCTTTATCACAGAATTTTGATAACTATTAAGCAATAAGTGTGACTATTTTGGTCCAAAATAAGTTCTCATGCTATTTTCCTTCTCTTCCCCTAAATATAAAATGCATTCTAAAAAATTATTATAAAAACTGTTACCAGAATTATTGTTGTACATAGTAAAAAAAAAAAAAGTTGTACTTCAGGCATATTGTCTGAGCTACCTATATTAATAAATAGAAAACACAATAAAGTACCTTTGGGGACTATGTTCTGGCAGGATTTGCTTAAGAAACTAATTTGATAAACATTTTTAGCAGAGAGCGCTGCAGTCCAGTCATCTACTGGACAAAATGTAAGCACAGACAATAATGTTGACACAGAAGATGAGATAGACTGGGACCAAATTAGAGAAGATGCTTTGAAATGGAAAAAACAGAAGTGGGCAGGTTGGTATCCAATCACATTATTAGTATTAGTGGGGGTCTTTTAATGGAATTATCTATTCTCTTTAAAATGCTTTTTAGTGATAAAACCTTTATTTTAAATGAAGATAGTAAACTTAAAATGCAGTTCTAAGTAATGGGTATGATAATTTCTACATATCTGCTCTATTATTTAAGCTGTAAATAAAAATTTTAAATATTTATTTACATCTTATTTGAAGTGACTCATTTTGAAAAGGTAATAAAATACGAAGGAAATTAGACTCAAAGGGGAAATGGAAAATACATAAGTACACTATTACTTAATGTTAATATAAGTAAGCAAAAATTTGATCTTTGAGTGGCGTTAATGACATGGGTAAAATAAAAAGGGCAAATATTGTTGTTGTTTGCTTGCAACTCACAGCAGCCCTATATACAAGAGCCCTAAACGCTGCTCTATCCTGTGCCAACCTCACCATCTCTGACACTGATTCCCACCACCCCAATCACAGAATCGATCCATCTCATTGAGGGTCTTCCTCTCTTGCGCCATGCCTCCACTCTCCCAAACATGATGTCCCTTTCCAAGGACCAGTCCCTCCTTGCAACATGCCCAAAATATGTCAGACGAAGCTTCAGAATCCTTGACTCCAAGGAGAATTCCAGCTTCACCCTCTCTAGGACAAACCTATTTGTTCTCCTAGCATGGTATATTCAACACTCTTCTCCAACACCACAGCTCAAAGGCATTAGTTCTCTTTCTGTCATCCCTATTCACTGTCCAGCTCTCCGATGCACTGCACATAATTGTGAAGACTATAGCCCGGATCAGGTGCACCTCAGACTCCAGCCTGATGTCGTTGCTCTTCAGTCCTCTTGAGAGGTCTCTGAGAGCTGACTTACCCAATTCAATTCGTCTCCTGATTTCCTGGCTGCTGTCACCAAGAGTGTTGATTGTGGAGCCAAACAAACTAAAACTATTAACTATCTCAATCTTCTTCACCATCCATCCTGATGCTGCCAGTTGGCCCAGTGGTGAGAATCTTTGTTGTCTTGATGTTGAGCTTCAATTTGTATTGAAGGCTGCAGTCCTTGACCTTCTGCAGCAAGCACTTCATGTGCTCCTCAGTTTCAGCAAGCAGGGTTCTGTCATCTGCATGACACAGGTTGTTAATCATTCTTCCACCAGTTCTGATGCTATATTCTTCCTCGTACAGCCCAGCATCTTGGATGATCTGTTCTGCATACAGTTTGAAAAGGTATGGAGACAAAATACGTCCTTGATGGACCCCTTTCTTGATTTTGAACCATGTAGTGTCTCCTTCCTCTGTTCTGACGACTGCCTCTTGGTTCAAATATAGGTTTTGCATAAGCACAATCAAATGTTCTGTGATTCTCATTCTTCTCAGAGTCAGCCATAGCTTGTTGTGATCCACACAGTCAAAGCCTTTGCATAGTCAACAAAGCACAGATAGACACTCCTCTGGTACTCACTGCTTTCAGCTAAGATCCATCTAACATTAGCTCTAATATCCGTAGTACCACAACCTCTTCTAAATCCAGCCTGCACATCTAGCAGTTCTCTGTTGACATATTGTTCCAAACATTTTTGGATAATTTTCAGTAGAATCTTGATTGCATGGGATAGTAATGATATTATTTGATAATTTCTGCACTCTGTTGGGTCACCTTTCTTTGCAATGGGAAAAAATATCGATCTCTTCCAGTCAGTTGGCCAGCTGGCTGTCCTCCAGATTTCTTGGCACAACTTAGCACATCCAGGACAGCGTCTGTTTGTTGAAATATGTCAATTGGTATGCCGTGAACTCCTGGAGCCTTGTTTTTTGCCAGTTCCTTCAGAGCAACTTGAACTTCCTCCTTCATCACCACAGGCTCTTGCTTATATGTTATTTCATGAAATTCTTCTATGTCAGCCAATTCCTTCAGATGCAGTGACTCTGTATACTCCTTCCATCTTCTTGTAATGCTTCTTGGATCATATAACATTCTACCCAAAATATCCTTAAGTATTGCCACCCGTGCCTTGAATTTGTTTTTCAACTCCTTCAGCTTAAGAAATGCTGAGTGAGTTCAGCCCTTTTGATTTTATGACTCCATTTCATTATAGTATCTTGCTTTGTTGTCCCGAGCTGCCTTTTGAAATTTTCTGTTCAGTTCTTTGATTTCTTGGTTTCTTCCTTTAGCTTTGGCTTCTGGGTGCTCTAATGCGATACTCAGAGTTTCATCTGACCTCCATCTTGGTCTTTTCTTCTTCTTCAGCCTTTGTAATGATCTTTTGCATTCTTCATGGACAATTTTCTTGATATCCTCCCAGAGCTCATTTGGTCTACGGTCATTGGTGCTCAAGGCCTCAAACCTGTTCCTGAGATGGTTTTGAAATTCGAGTGGGACAGACTTAAGGTCAAATTTTGGTTCCCATGGATTTGATTTAATTTTCCTCAACTTGGCTTGAACTTGCATATGAGTAGTTGGTAGTCTGTCCCACAATCAGCACTAGGCCTGGATTTCACAACTGATACTGAGTTTCTCCAGTGAGTCTTTCCACAGATATTATCAATTTGAAAAACCCTAGGTACAGTAGCGCACACTTAGATCAGTACTTGGACTAGCAGACATGGCAATTGAGACTGAGATCTTAGAAATGAAAACACAAAGAAGGAGGAGCCAGCTGTAAGGAGACACTAGTATTGGAATGTGGAATGTGAGAAGCATCAATGTAGGGAAATTGGACATTGTTAAGAAAGAAATAAAACACATAAATATGGACATACTAGGTATTGGCGAAATGAGATGGCTTGGCATGGGACATTTTGAATCAGACGGTTATATGATTTACTATGCCCGGGATGAAAAAGTGAGAAAAAATGGGGTTGGTTTCATAATTAAAAAGTCGTTTTTAGATCCATCTTGAAATACAATATGGTGAGCAACAAGGATGCCTATAAGGACGTCCAGTGAATACCACTATCATTCAAATATGTGAACCAAAAACTAGAGCCAAAGAGCAGGAAATGGAAGATTTCTACCAACTTTTACAATCAGAAATTGATCAAACGTGCAGTCAAGATGCATTGATAATATGGGTGACTGGAACGCAAAAGTTGGGAACAAGGAAGAAGGATCAGTAGCTGGAAAACATGGACTCGGTGAGAGAAATGAGGCTGGAGATAGAATGATAGAATTCTACACATTCAATGATTTATTCATTGCAAATACCTGGGTAAATATTAAAGGGCAAAATATTAAATAATGAGAAATAAGCATAACACTTCCTGGGAAGAAGCAAGAGATTTCTCCCCCCACCCCCCTTTGATTTTCAGTGAAACTTCTTATTTGGAACATTGCATATGGGATATAATGTACATTCAGTAAATCCAAGCACTACTTTTGGCTCTCAGAGTGAGGCAGCTATAGAATATCTTTTATTTTAAAACAGTGAGAAACACCATTATCTAATTTTCAGCCATATCACAGACAGGACTATAAGATTAACAGTTATATTAAAGAGGGATGCACTCCTTAGAAAATCAATTACATGAGATCAGAATGGCAGTATTTACCCACAAAACCCCTCAAAAGTCAGGAAGGAATAGGAAAAAAGGATGAATGAAAAGAAATGCAGGGAGGATATGTTAAAAGTGCTATTACATTATATAGGCAATCTATGTCACAACAAAATGTGTAACATTTCTTGAATGGAAAACACATTTGCCTGATAAACTTTCACCCGGATCATAATAATAATTAATGAAAATGCTAACTCACCAATTTGTGACTAAACTACTAAAGATGGTTAATTCCGATTAGCTACTCCAAACATTTAGGAACTGTACTCTTGGGAACTTGTCTCTTCCCTGTGCCTTTGTTGACTAAGTCAAGAAAATCTCCCTCCCAACTAGCTTCAGGAAGAGAGGAGATGGGCACATGGGTCAGCCAGTAGTGCCTACAGAGACTTAAGAAATGTTCTATTGAGACTTTCCCAATTTCCAGTGTCTTTTCACTGAGCAAAATTTCTTGGGCAGCACTTCTAGAACTTTACCTAACCATGGGAGAAACCTCCCCTACCCCCAATCAAATTATAGGGTGGGACAGAGATGAGGGCCTACCACACCTGGACAGAGAAAGAGACACCAGCTCTCTGCTCCTCAAAGGACAACTGGATGAGAATATTACCACAGGAAACAGGGAACAGAGCCAGGCATAGTTGACTAACAGGGAAGACCACTCATGGGAAAGTGAGTAAGTCCAACACTTAAAATTTGCAACTTATCAATAGCAACAAAATTATCTTTCTATGCAGACACATAGAAACTGTCTCACACATGCTAAGAACTTCACTTAATGTCTGGGAAACAACAGGCAATTTCAAACATGAAAAAACAAAATAAACTTCTCCTAAAAAAGACTAGACTTTAGCTTCCATGAACACCCCAGAGACAAGAAGGCAGAAAAATATATTAGCATAGAGTTTACATGAACTGCTACTGATGTTAAAAATCATAGAAGAATTGAAACCATAAAGAGGTGCAAAAAAGGTGCAAAAATTTTTAAAAATCACGAGGCAAGGTACAACCAACACAATTAAAACAACAGAAATTTATGACAATGCAATCCAGAATATCAAAACCAAAATAGTGGAATTTTCCAACATGCTGGAGAGAGAAAAATAAAAATAGAAGAAAAGAGACGGAACAGAGTCAGCAAGGTATAAGACAAGAACCTCAGTGGGAATTGACTGGAGGGGAGGACCACCCAGAGAGAGACAGAGGACAAAAGAAAAAACATTAAAATCCTGGAATCATGTGGGATAATATCAAATGGAACAACATGCTTGTATTTTAATTCTAGAACGGGGCTGGGAGGTGAAAGGAGCACTAAGAAAATTGTGGAAGAGGTATTAGAAGAAAACTTCTGAAGTATCATTAAAAATGAAATTAATCTTCAAGAAGCTCAAAATAGACTAGAATCTAAAACCAAAACATCAAGACATATCATAGTCAAATTCTCTAAAATCAAAGATAAAGATAGAATACTAAAAGCAGTGTGAGAAAAACAGTCACTTAAAAGAACCAAATATTTTAAGCTTTGACTTCTCAGTGGAAACCACGTGAGCAAGAAGACTGTGAGATGGCACATTGAGAAAACGGAAAGAAAACAACTGTCAGCCAAGGATCCTCTACCTAGCAAAATTATCCATCAGATATGAAGGAGAAATTAGGTCATTTGCAGAAAAGCAAGAACTTAAGAAATTCGTGAAAACAAGACCAGCTCTACACAAAATACTAAGGGAAGTCCTTCACACAGAAACAGCAAAAGAAAGTGAATGGACCATAGTAACAAGCATCAACAGGAAAAGAAACTCAGCAAAATGGCAATGATAAAACTTGGCCTGTCAATCACACTTAATATGAATGGCTTAAACACACCAAGTATGAGAAAAAGAGTAGAAGAATAGATAAATAAACAAAACCCATGATTATGTTGCCTATAAAGAGACTCATCTAAAAAACACTGAAAAAGATACACTAAAATCAAAGCCTGAGGGAAAAATATGCTAAGCAAATGGCATCCACAAAAAACCAGGAGTGACAATACTAATTTTTTAAAATTAATTTTAATGAAAGTTTACAGAGACTTAGGGTTCCCGTTCATTCATTTTTGCACTTTCCTCCTGCCTATCCCCTTCCCCCCAATTTGCTCTTCTCTTTAAAAAGTAAAAGAAAAATTCTTTCATTATTAAACAGTTCCTCACCCCAAGTCCACTCCACTGTACAACCTTCATTCTGGACTCCTGTCATGACAATAATACCCAATCATATCTATGGGGAGAAATGTGACATCAGGATTGGTTGAAGATCTATCAGCAATCTCTTATTATGCAGATGACACAACCCTGCTTCCTGAAACTGAGGAGGACCTGAAGTGCTTGCTGTAGAGAGTCAAGGACTGCAGCCTTCAATATGGATTGAGGCTCAATGTCAAGAAGACGAAGATTCTCACCACTGGACCAATTGGCAGCATCAGGTTGGATGGTGAAGAGATTGAGATTGTTCACAGCTTTAGTTTGCTTGGCTCCACAATCAACACTCTTGGCATCAGCAGCCAGGAAATTAAAAGACATATTATGATGGGAAAGTCTGCTATTCGGGACCTCTCTAAAGAACTGAAGAGCAACGGTGTCTCTCTGAAGACTAAAGTGCATCTGATACAGGCCATGGTCTTTGCAATCACATGTTATGTATCAGAGAGTTGTACAGTGACTAGGGAGGATAGAAGGAGAATTGATGCCTTTTGAGCTTTGGTGTTGGAGAAGAGTATTGAAGGTACAATGGACTCCTGAAAACAAACAGATTCATCCTGGAGAGGGTTAAACCGGCCGGGCTGCTCCTTGGAGGCAAGGATTCTGAGGCTTCGTCTGACATACTTTGGTCATGTTATAAGGAGAGACCGGTCCTTGGAGAAGGACATCATGCTTGGGAGGGTAGAGGGCAGGCACAGGAGGGGAAGGCCATCTAGGAGATGGATTGATATGGTGACTGGGGTAATCGGGATGAGTGTGTTGGAGACAGTGAGATTGGCACAGGACAGAACAGAGTTTAGGGCTGTTGTACATAGGGTCACTATGAGTTGCAAGCAACTCGAGGGCACATAACAACAACAACATATCCCTTTTAAACAGTTCTCTCCTTCATCTGTTTCAATGAAATGTTCATTACTTATCCCATCTTTTCTTAGTTACTCCTCAACCCTCATGTCAGTCCATTTTTAAACAGTGGCACCATACAATATTTGTCCTTTTGTGACTGAGATATTTCACTCAGCATAATGTCCTCCAGGGTCCCCTGTTTAGTATAATATTGCATGAGTTCCTTGTTTTTCAGTGCAGCATAGTATTCCATTGTGTGAATATACCACAGCTTCTCTATCCATTCGTTTGTTAATGGGCAATTGGGTTGTTTCCAACTCTTTGCTATTGTGAACAAAGCCGCAATAAACATGGGTGTGCATATGTCTGCTTGGGTGGCAGTTATGATTTCTTTGGGGTAAATTCTCAGTAGTGGAATTGCTGGGTCAAATGGTATTTCTGTTTTCAACATTTTTAGAAAGCTCCATACAGTTTTTTATAGTGTTTGTACAATTTTATATTCCCACCAACAGTTCCAATGTCTTCACAACCTCGCCAGCATTTGATGTTTGCTGTTCTGTTAAATTTTGTTATTCTTACTGGGGTGAGATGATATCTCTTAGTTGTTTTGATTTGCATCTCTCTTAGAGCTAGGGATTTTGAGCATTTCTTCATGTGCTTGTTGACCATCTGAATGTCCTCTTTGGTGAAGTGTCTGTTCATATCCTGTGCCCATCTTTCAACTGAGTTATTTATCTTTATCTTGTTGTGGTGCTTGAGTATTTTATAAATTCTAGTTATAATAAGTCCCTTGTCTGACATGTCATTACCGAATACTTTTTCCCAGTCTGTGGCTTCCCTTTTTACCCTGTTGGAGAAGTTTTGGGATGTGCATAGGGACAATACTAATTTCTGATAAAGTAGACATCAGAATGAAAACTACCATAAAAAAATGAAGAAGGGTACTATATCATAATTAAAGGCAGAGTAGATAAAGAAGACATTACCTTATTTAGCATCTACATACCAAAAGATAAAGACCTGCAAATTACATAAAACAATGGTTAATAGATTTGAAGAAGAAATAGCACCACAATAGTGGTAGGAAACTTTAACACCCTACTCTCAGCAAAGGATAGGTGAACTTGAAAGAAATTCACCAAAGATGTAGAAGAACTAAATTATATAATTAGCCAACAATGCCATGTGGATGTATTCAGAGTACTTCACACAACTGAAACTCAGTTCACTTTCTTCTCAAGAGCACATGGTGCATTCTCCAGAACTGAACATACATTAGGATACATAGCAAGTTTCAACTAATTAAAAAAAATGGTAATGATACAAAGTATCTTCTCAGAACCACAATACCATAACCTAGAAATTAACAATAGGGTAAATTATAAAAACATAACTCATGTGAAACTAATAACACTCTCTTTGAGCACTATTGGGTTATAGAAGAAATAAAAAGTGAAACTTTAAAAAATCCTCAAAGTGAATTAAAATGAAAACACAATATATAAAGTCTCTGGGATACAGTTAAAGCAGTCCTCAGGGGGCAATTCATAGCTATAAACAAACGCATGCGTGCACACACGTAGAAGAAGAAAAGAGCAAAATTAATGACTTAACATATCTAGCAATTAGAAAAACAACCTCATACCACAGCCTCTAGAAGAAAGAAAATTATAAGGGCAAGGACTGAAATCAGTGAGATAGAAAACAAAAATAATTGAAACTATCAGCAAGACTAGGAGTTGGTTCTTCAAAAAGGTCAATAAAATAAACCATTGGCAAACATAAGAAAGAGAAGACACAAATAACTCGGGTAAGAAATAAAACAGCATCAAAACAATATTAGCTGAAATTAAGTCAAATCACAGAAAACTTTGAAAGGCTATATTCTAATAAATTTGGAAGCTAAAAGAAGTGGACAAATTCCTAGAAACCCACACCCAATCCAGATTGACACAGAGTGATAAAGAACACTTGAATAGACCCATCACAAACATACACACACACACACACACACACACAAAATTAAGCAGGTCATAAAAAGACACCCTCAAAAAAAGTCCCAGTCCAGTTGGTATTTGACAAGGAATCAAAACATAGCAAATATTCATTTTAGACCCAAGATTCTGATGTGTGAAAAGGCCACTATCTTCAGACTTTGGTCTTGTTTTTTCTGGTCTAGAATTAGAAGTGTTGCCAAAAGGGGCTATTTTAAGCTGTTTTCTTTTCCCTACCTCCAGTAAAGAAGAGGATAAACTTGTATTCACACCTAAGCTATTATTCACATTAGGAGTGGCTTCAAATACAGGCGATGATGCCCCAATGGTCAATTCTTCTTGGGGAGGAGTCTTTGAAACAGCATCTGAAAATCTTACAGCATTACTGCTATTTCTTTTAGATGCCTCAGAAAGCTGTATTTTGTCATCTCCTTCTAGAGAGCGGTAGAGCTCATCACCAAGAGGGCTCATGGGACCTTGAGATTCAGATTCTTCCTGAACTTGAAGTCCAAGTGTTTCAGCAACAACTGTAGCTAAATTAAAAGGTGACTTATCAGGGGAGCTACTGCTTGTTCCATGTGTTTTAGTCGTGGGAGATTGACTTTGATTGCAAGTGTCAGCCATTAATATTTCATTTTCCTTAGGACTATAAGCAGACCTTTCTCAATATAAAACGGGTATTACAGTAATAGATGCAAAAGATGGCAGTCAGTCAAAATTAGGAGGTGAAGAGACTGTGGACATGGACTGTACATTGGTCAGTGAAACTATGCTTTTAAAGAAGAAGCAAGAGCAGAAAGGTGAAAAAAGCCCAGATGAAGAAAGAAAACTGAATGATAGTTTGGAAGATATGTTTAATCAGACAACACACGAAGAATACGAACCCTGTTTGGCAGATAATTTTCCCCTAGGAACAGATGAAGATGAGGATTCGTCAGCTGTCACAAAACAACCAAACAGTAATGATGACAAGCATGATAAAATCAAACAGAAAGCTCTTGTGGGGCCATATTTTAAGGATGGTGAAAGGGAGGCTAGCTTACAAAATTTTCCTCATATTGAGGTGGTTCGGAAAAAAGAAGAGAGAAAAAAACTGCTTGGACATACTTGTAAGGAATGTGAAATTTATTATGCAGATATCCCAGCAGAAGAAAGAGAAAAGAAGTTGGCTTCCTGTTCAAGACACCGGTTCCGCTACATTCCACCCAACACACCAGAGAATTTCTGGGAAGTTGGTTTTCCTTCTACTCAGACTTGTGTGGACAGAGGTTACATTAAGGAAGATCTTGATCCTTGTCCCCATCCAAAGAGACGGCAGCCTTACAATGCAATGTTTTCTCCAAAAGGCAAGGAACAGAAGACATAGATATTGAAGCAAAACCAGAATAGAGGACAAAACTTTTTCCTTTTTAGTTTTTTATAGTTAAAATTAGTACTAAACACTGATTTTTTTTTTATCTTCTGTAAGCTGATTTAGAAATCAATTTTCTATTGAAATTGTTTTGAAATTACATTACCCACCATACAGACAACTATTTAAGCTGTGGACAAGTTGATGTATTCTCTTGCTTTTGCACCTTTTAAACAGTAAGGTGCTTTATTTTGCACTCTAACTTAAGAAGTGTTTACTTATTTTATTTGGTAATAACAATTACAATTTTGAAAATACAAAAAAAAATATCAAATGATGAAGCAATAATCTCTTCAACAAATGGTCCTATCAAAATTGGAAATCTATTTGCAGAAAACTGAAACAGGATCTATATCTCACACCATACACAAATATCAACTCAAGGTGGATCATAGACGTAGGGGTAAAAACCACACTATAAGGATCACAAGAGACAAGATACGATCAAAGTTAGAAGCCCTAGCCTATGGTACAAATGTTGTTGAGTACCATGGAGCAGGTTTTGAGAGGCTGGTGGATGGAGAAGAGATTGAGATTGTTAACAATTACAGCTTGCTCAGCTCCATAATCAACACTCTTAGATCCACAATCAGGAAAGCATAAGACAAATTGTACTGGGAAAATCTGTTGTCAGGGACCTCTCCAGAGTACTAACAAGAAATGATGCCAGTCTAGAGACTAAGGTGCACCTGATCCAGGTGATGGTCTTCACAATTACTTGATATGCATCAGAGAGCTGGATAGTGACTAAGGATGACAGAAGAAGAATTGATACCTTTGAGCTGTGGTGCTGGATAAGAGTCATGAACATACCATGGACTGCCAAGAAAACAAATATGTCTGTCTTGGAGAGGGTGAAACCAAATTTCTCCTTGGAGGCTAGGATTTTGAAGCTCCATCTATCTCATATACTTTGAGCACATGGAAGAACAGGTACTTGGAGAAGGACATCATACTCTTAAGGGTAGAGGGACAGCACAGGAGAAGATGACCCCAGATAAGATGGATGGATACAGTAACTGGGGCAATGTGCCAGAGTCAGGGAAATTGGCTCAGGTATGTAGGGTCTCATTGAGTTGCAGGTGACTTGACGGCACATGACAACAATAGACCGGAAGAAGATTGTCCATCTTTGCCCCACTGAACAACTAGTAGATTGAAGCCTTTGTGATTGCAGCACAGTTTCTTGTCACTAGGCCACCTGAGTTCCCTATGGCATAAATAGTCTTGAAAATATAGCCAGAAATATAACCAGAAAAGGATAAAATTGACAAATAGGATCTTCTAAAAATCGAGTCCCTGTGTGTCCCAAAAACTTTTTTCCAGTAGAATGAAAAGAAAGCCTACAGGCTGACTCCAGTTAAGTCTCAGCCTCTTTCATCAAAACACAGATTTTAAATTATAGTGACTTTAGACCTTTAATCTGGTGGCCCCTACTGGGAGAGGTCATCTTGAAAAGACCTCTTCTCTCTGCAGTTCAGAAGCAAGCAAACTGTGGGACTTGAGCCTCTTAACACCTGATTCATCCAGCTGAAGCCTTAACTAACAGATCTTGGGACATTTCCTATTAACTAGCTTTCAGTATCAACCAATTTTTTCACCCCTTTGATATGAGACCCCCTTCCTTGACTGTGTCATTTCAGCAGGAAGTAGGTTTTAGATCTTTGTCCCTTTTCCCCTTTGTTTTAACTTGGGAATATAAGGTTGTAATCAAAGGGATTCCATTTTTATGACCTTCTGACCATACCAGACTTGGTTCTTATGTTCCAGGAAAGAGTAAATAATCTGATTAAAGTTTACCCCGAAACAAGGTTTTATGACCCCTCCAAGAGATAACACCCACCCACCACCCCCCTGAAATAATGGAAAATGGCCTCAGGCCATTGAAACTGCTGTGACTATGCCCAGCCAGTCAACATAGAATGGATAATACTGCCCTTGTTCAGTGCTGATGCCAATTAAGACTCAGCTGCTTTCACCAAAGTGTACATTCTAAAAAAAAAAAAAAGCATATTTGCTTTTTTGTTTTTTAAAGGAAAAGAAAACCTGTAGATTGTTTTTGTTATTGTTAGGAGCCACAGAGTCACTTGCAACTCATAGCAACCCTATTAACAAGACCTCTGAACCCTACTTTATCTTGAGCCAGTCTCAGACACATCTACTCCCATTAACCCAGTCACTGAGTTAATCCATCTCCTGGGGGTCTTCCCTCCACACTCGCAAGCATGGTGTCCCTCTCTAAAGATTCGTCTCTCCTTGCAACACGCCCAAAGTATATTCAGATGTAGCTTTAGAATCCTTGTCTACAAGGTGCAGTCTGATGTCACCCTCTCCAGGACGAACCTGTTTGTCCATCATACATATATTCAGTACTCTTTTCCAGCACCACAACTCAAAGACATCAATTTTTCTATCATCCCTAGTCATTGTGCAGCCTTCTGATGCATAGCATGTAATTGCAACGACCATAGCCTGGATCAGGCACACCTTAGTCTCCAGATTGACATTGTTGCTCTTCAGTACTCTGGAGAGGCCCCTGACAGCAGACTTTCCCAATGCAATTCATCTTTTGACTTGCTGGCTGCTGGTACCAAGAGTGTTGATTGTAGACAGAGTCACTATACTAAAAAGAATTGTCTGACACAGAAAAATTTCATGAAACAATGTGTGAGCAAGAGCTAGTGGTGATGAAGGGAGACGTTCAAGCTGCTCTAAAGGAATTGGCAAAGAGCAAAGCCCCAGTAATTGATGGCATACCAATTGACATATTTCAATGAACAGATGTTGCCCTGGATGTGCTCACCACATTGTGCAAAAAGATCTGGAGGACAACCATCTGGTCAACTGGCTGAAGGAGGTCAGTATTCTCATTCCAAAGAAAGGTGACTTGACAGTGTGGAAATTATTGAACAGTATAATTAATACCACATGCAAGCAGGATTTTGCTGAAAATTATACAAAAATGACTGGAAACTATGGACTAGAGGAGGAAGAAAACCCCAAACATTTGGTAATGACATCTCAAACAATGGTCTCATAATGAAAGTTTAAAGAATACAACTGTCTCCATGTGAGGAGGGGGGGGAAAAGCTGATACTCCAATAACAAAATAGAGAAAAAACATAAAATGACTTTTCACAAAGGAAGACATTCATATGTCCAATAGACACATGAAGAATGTTCAAAATAATTGACAATCAGAGAGATGTAGATTAAAACCACAATGAGATACTATCTCACCCTAATAGGAGTAGCAAAATTTAATAGGACAGCAAGTAATAAAAGTTAAAGAGGATAATGGAGAGATTGGAATTTTTATGCAGTGCTGGTGGGATTGTAAAATGGTACAACCACTGTGGAAGGCAATTTTGCATTTCCTCAAAAAGCTGAACATAGAAATCCCACATGACCCAGATATCCTACTACTAGGAATATTTCCCAAGGAAATTAGAACTAAGACACAAACAGGTATATGTACAACTGTGTTCATTGCAGCATTATTCGTATAGCAAGAAAATAGAAATAGCCCAAATGCACACCAACAGATGAATGGATTGGGAAATTGTAGTACTTTCATACAATGGAATATTATGCAGCACTAAGGAACAACTATTTTGTAAAATACTGTATAACACGGGAGAGTCTAGAAAGTATTGTACTGTGTAAACTATCTCAATCTCATAAGTACAAAAACTGAATAAGACCATTATTGTAAAAATAGAAGGATGTCTGAGCAAGATGTGTATAAATGTCCAAAAGAGGAAGGAGAAAGTGTAAAAAGAGGAAGGGTGATCAAAACAACTATGAGATATCATCTCACCCCAGTCAGAATAGCAAAATTTAACAGAACAGCAAGCAACAAATTCTGGCAAGGTTGTGGAGAAACTGGAATCCTTATTCACTGTTGGTAGAAGTATAAAATGGTGCAATCACTGTGGAAGGCGGTGTGGCACTTTCTCAAAAAGGTGCAAATAGAGATACCATTTGACCCAGCAGTTCCACTACTGGGAATATACCCCAAAGAGACCATAACTGACACCCAAGCAGACATATGCACACGCATGTTTATCACGGCTTTGTTCACAATAGCAAGGAGTTGGAAACAACCTAAGTGCCCATCAACAAACGAATGGATAGAGAAGCTGTGGTATATTCACACAATGAAATACTACACTGCGTTGAAAAACAAGGAACTCATGCAATATTATTCAAATTGGGTGGCCCTGGAGGACATTATGCTGAGTGAAGTATCTCAGTCACACAGGGACAAATAGTGCATGGTGCCACTGTTGTAAAACAGGACTGACATTGGGACTGGGGTGAAGTGGAGACTGAGAAAGATGGGTTCAGTAATGTATACTGCATTGAAACAGATGAGGGAGAAACTGTTTGAAAGGGATATGTGATTAGGTATTTTTGTCATGACGGGAGTCCAGAGCGAAGGCTGCATAGTGGAGTGGACCTAGGGGGAGGGATTGTAAAACAATGAAAGAATTTTTCTTTTACTTTTCCAAGAGGGTAGTGTACTGGGGGGAAGATTGGGAGGGGAGAAAAGTGCAACAGTAAATGAATGGAAGTCTCTGTAAATTTTCATTGAAATTAATAGTAAAATTTTTTTTTTTTAAAAAAAGAGGAAGGGTGGAGAACCAAGGGTAGTAGGTGAATGAGGCGGTAAAGGAATAGGAAAGATTCAATGAGGACTTGAAAAGACAGGGTAGTAATAGGCATAGTTTAATAGTAACTAATTATATAAAATATAATACAATGTTATGAATGATTATATGAAGCACAATGTTAATGAAAGACAGTAGGGAACAATGTACATGAATGAAACACTGTATCTGAATTATCTTATGCAAACTAAGAAAAATATTAGCAGGAAAAATATATGGACAAATTTGTGGAGTTTTTTTAAGGCAAAAGGAAAAAATAAAGATATTTAATTCCACTCTTTTGGTTTACACCCCTCCATGCTGTTTCCAATACCTATTTGGTATTATGTGTATAGAGGAGGGTTGGGAGAAGGGACCAAACTTTTTATGGAGATCTAATTGGTGAACATCTAATAGGTGTTTTAAAATAAACAAAATAAAAACTAAACAAAGCATATATACATACCTATGTTAATTGGGAAGGGTATACATACACCAGGGCTGTATCCTACATTTTCAATCTTTATGCAGAACAGGTTTTTCGGGAGGCTGGGCTCTATGAGGAGAGATGTGGCATCAGGATTGGAGGAAGCCTCATCAACAATCTGCCTTATGCAGATGACACAACCCTCCTTGCTGAAATTGAGGAGGACCTGAAGTGCTTCCTGTGGAAGGTCAGAGACTGGAGTCTTCAGTATGGATTGAGGCTCAATATCAAGAAAATAAAGATTCTCACCACTGGGCCAATTGGCAGCATCATAATGGATGGTGAAGGGATTGAGATTGTTCACAGCTTTAGTTTGCTTGGCTCCACAGTCAACACTTTTGGCACCAGCACCCAGGATGGGAAAGTCTGCGATTAGAGACCTCTCTAAAGTACTGAAGTGCAATGATGTCAGTCTGGAGACTAAGGTGTCCCTAATATATGCCATGTTTGCAATCACTTGTTATGCATTAGAGAGCTGGATAATGACTAGAGATGATAGAAGGAGAATTCATACCTTTGAGCTGTGGTACTGGAGAAGAGTATTGAATATACCATGGATTGCTAAGAAGAAAATGAACAGGTTTGTCTTGGAGAGGGTGAAGCCGGGCTGCTCCTTGGAGGCAAGGATTCTGAAGCTTCGTCTGACATACTTTGGACATGTTGCAAGGAAGGATCAGTTCTTGGAGAGGGACATCATGCTTGGGAGGATGGAGGGACAGCACAGGAGAGGAAGACCCTCAATAAGATCTATAGATTCAGTGACTAGGTTAATAGGGGTAGGTGTGTCAGAGACAGTGAGATTGGCACAGGATAGGGCAGAGTTTATGGCTGTTGTGCACAGGGTCGCTATGCGACTCAATAGCACATAACAACAACAACGTGTTAATTTTTTTTTTTTTGTTTGTTTGTTTTTCTATAATTATATTTTATTAATTTTCATAAACATTTACAGAGATTTTGGGCTTCCACTCATTCATTGTTGCACTATTCTCTCTACCCTCCTCCCAGTTTGTTCTTGTCCAAATGCCACAGTGCTTGTCAAAGCCAGTTCTGATTAATCTTCTTTGTCAGTGTATCCTTTGCCATTCCCTATCACTCCTCCCTGAGAGAGACTTCACCCTGAGTCATAAGGAAAAGGGCACGGCGTATTCTCTTAGCTACTTCCTGCTGAAAAGGGACGCTGTGGGTTTCAGGGTGAAGATCTTCTCTCACTACTCTAAAGGGCCCCTTTGGCAGTAGGAAACACATAGACTATTATGGAGATTGATTTTGGAATTCAGATGCACTCTTATTGATTGTGCTTGGCTGTACATGTACATATCCTTGAAGATGTATCATGGGACAACATGTTAATTGAAGCATTATTTACAATAGCCCTGAAATGGAAACAACCCCAGGGTCCATCAGTGAAAGCTTGGTAAAGAAACTATGGTATATGCACACACTAGAGTACTATACAATATTAAAAAATAATAAGAAACTTTGAAACATCATATAACATGGATTAATCTAGAGGTGGATATGCTGAGTGATACAAGTCAGTGACAAAAATGAAAATACTGTGTGAGTCTACTATTATAAAAAGAATCGTTTTTGGAATGTTACCAGGGATGAGAGGGAAATACTCATTAAGATGGTGGAGGTCTGGTGACTCAGTGGCAAGAAATTGTGATTCCAGTGTAAAGGGACATGGTTCAAATCCAACAGCTGCTCCACAGGACAAAGGTGAATTCTCCTCCTGTACAATTTACTGTTTCTGAAAACCCCTTGGAGGATCAGCTGAGGGTTGGTTCTGACTCGATGGTACACAACAGCAACAACATTAAATTGAATGAAAAGAAAGTCAGTATGCAGCAAGGAATGATCAGCACAATACCAGTAAAGAGAGGGAAGACACAGAGAGGTACAGAAGAAATATAGTCAGGAGCAGACATCAGGCAGACAAGTAAGATGGATAGATGAAACGACTAAACTATTGAACATACTTAGATTTAACAAATGATCTTTCTGTATTCATATTATTGTGTATCATCAAGTTGGAACCGACTCATTGTTGACTGTGGCATGTTTTTCAGAGGCAGGTAATTGCGGGGGAAAAGATTGTCCATCCTTCCGCCGCTAAGTAGCTGGTGGATTTGAACAACATGCTTTCGGGATTGTAGTGCAACTTGTTGCCACTAAGCCACCAGTTCATATTTGTATATGATACAGATATACAAATGCATATAGCTGGTCTAACAAGGGGTAATGCTATGTTCTCTTCTTAAACCAAATACCCTCAGGGAGTGAGCTGATGGCTCTGGGGCCTTGGAATGTTGGAGGACATGAAGGTCAGTTGACATAACATAGTTTGCAAAGACGAAGTTCTGTATCCTGTTTTGGTGTGTAGAAATTGGAGTACTAAAAGCTTGCATGCAGCCATTTAAGGTGCACATGTTGGTTGGTCTCTCCTTATCGGGAACAAAAAAAAAAAGGAAGAAAAGCAAAGACGGATGGAAACATTTAGTCTAAAGAACTTGTGGACCACATAAACCTCAACTTCCACAACCCTCCTGTCCTGTCCCTACCATTGACCACTCTAAAAGGGATCAGTAGATGCTCTTGGCTAGAGTGGGGGAAAATGTGGAACAAAACAAAAACATAAAGGGATCAGTATTACTAGTCAAGTGGAGACAGATGGAACACTTGACTCTGTGTCCCTCAGACACCCTTTGAAACTAGAACAAAACTTACCCTCACAGCTCAACTTTCAGCCAAACAAGATGCAGGCCTACAAAATGATCCCTAACATTAAAGAGGCACTCTCTTCTCAGAAAAACCAACTATTTAAGGTCAAAAGAGCAATATTTGCCCAAGGCAAATATTTCTGAAGGCAGAAAAGGGAAAGATGGAAGAATTAATGGAAATCAGAATTACAGGAACTATAATTTTGGAAAAGGACAAATGGTGTTATATTTTGGGCATCACCATTGTTTGAAAACAAAATATATTAATGATTTCATTAAAAACCAATTTGCACCCTGAAGGACATTATGCTGAGTGAGGTATCTCAGTCACAAAGGGACAAATGCTATATGGTGCCACTGTTGTAGAATGAGGCTGGCATTGGG
>NW_006400215.1:527373-541995 GCF_000299155.1 Elephantulus edwardii | reverse complement strand
GGGGGGATTGTGTACCAATGAGGGAGTTTTTCTTTTGCTTTTCAAGGAGAGGAGCAAACGGGGGTGGAGGGGTGGAGGTGGTGTGGTTGGGGAGAAGGGTGCAACAATGAATGAATGGAATTAAAAAAAAAACCAATTTGCTTTATAAATTTACATTCAGATCACAACTTAAAAAATAAACATTTTTTTAAAGTAGCTTTTGGAGGATCAAATGAGTATGTAAATTTAATTCCTGAAATGGAATGGATTTTAAAGAAAGAAAAAAAGGGAAGAACTCACACAATGTTTCTCACAACATCGTTGATTACAACAATGTAGGTAGATCACAATAGATTTTGGCTAAGGTTGAGAAGAATGAGAATCCCAGAACACCTGACTGTGCTCATGTGAAACCTACACCTAGACTGGAAGCCTGTTGTCCAAACACAGCAAGTCAACACTGAATGGTTCAGATCAAGAAAGGAGTGCATCAGGGGTTTATCCTTTTCCCATAACTTTTCAGTCTATGTGCAGAACAGGTCATTGGAGAGATTGGACATTATGAAGAAGGATGTGGCGTCAGGATTGGAGAAAGACTCATCAATAATCTTCATTATGGAGATGCCACAACCTTGCTCACAGAAACTGAGGAGGAATAAATAAAATAAAAAAAACAGAAACTGAGGAGGAGTTTAAGCATTTACTGGCAAAGGTCAAGCCTTCAATATGGATTGCATCAAAACAGATCCTTACCACTGGGCCAGCAGGCAATATCATGATAGATGGAGAAAGGATTTAGGTTTTTAATGATTTAATCTTGCTTGAATCCATAATCAACATTCTTCTTTATACAATCCATGTTTTATTCATTGCAAATACTGTGAGGTTTTTTTTGGGGGGAGGCAAGAACTAGAGATCATTATGCTAAGTGAACTAACTCAGTCCGATAAGGACAAATATTATATAAGACCATTATTGTAGAGTGAGAATGAGGATCCAATGGGGGGGGAGGGTGGAAGCAAAGAGGTGAGGATGGGCAGGGTGGGGTGGTTATTCTTAAAGTCACACAATTTAGTGGGACAAGGGTGAAGGAAATGGGAAAGATCTGTTGTGAAAAACTGTATTTGAACTTTGTAAATAAGCCAATATAAAATTTAAAAAAGGATAGAAAATTAAAGGGAAGAAATGTAAAAAATGAAATAAAATTTTTTAATAAACAACATTTTTGGCATTAGCATCCAGGAAATCAAAGGTGAGTTACATTGGGAAAATCTGCAGTCAAGGATCTCTCCAGAGTGCTAAAGTGCAGTGATGTCAATTAAGAGACTAAGGTGCAGGTGCACCTGATCTAGGCCATGGTTTTCTCAGTTGCTTGCTATGCATCTGAAAGATGGATAATGACTAAGGCTGACAGAAGAATTGATGCCTTTGATTTGTGGTGCTGGAGAAGAGGACTGAATATACCATGGACTGCCAAGAGAACAAATAAGTCAGCCCTGGAGAGAGTGAAACCACTTTACTCCTTGGAGGCAAGGATTTTGAAGCTCCATCTGTCACACTTTGGGCATGTTGGCCAGTAGGGACCAGTCTTTGGAGAAGGATAGCATGCTTCGAAGGGTAGAAGGTCAGTGCAGAAAAGGAAGAGATGAGATAGATTGACATAGAGACTGTGGTAATGGGGACAGTGTATCAGAGACAGTGCAGTTGGCTCAGGATAGTCAATTGTTGCTGTGAGTTGTAGTCGATTTGAGAGCACGTAACAATGAGGGAGGCTTCACTGAGTGTGGATATTCTGTCTTATAAGGTATGCTTTTGGGTTTGTTTTTTTTTAAAGTTTAAAACCTAATATTAATCTCTTTTTGAAGTATATAATTTTTTTCTATAATTATATTTTATTAATTTTCATAAACATTTACAGAGATTTTGGGTTTCCATTCATTCATTGTTGCACTATTCTCTCTACCCTCCTCCCAGTTTGTTCTTGTCCAAATGCCACAGTGCTTGTCAAAGCCAGTTCTGATTAATCTTCTTTGTCAGTGGATCCTTTGCCATTCCCTATCACTCCTCCCTGAGAGAGACTTCACCCTGATTCATAAGGAAAAGGGGATGGCGTATTCTCTTAGCTACTTCCTGCTGAAAAGGGACGCTGTGGGTTTCAGGGTGAAGATCTTCTCTCACTACTCTAAAGGGCCCCTTTGGCAGTAGGAAACACATAGACTATTATGGAGATTGATTTTGGAATTTAGATGTACTCTTATTGATTGTGCTTGGCCGTACATGTTCATATCCTTGAAGATGTATCATGGGGGTGTTGCAACCTAGAAGACACAAATTTGACTAACAAGTTATAAGTACATGAGTCCAAAAATTATGGAAAAGTAAAAGAAAAGATTCTTTCATTGTTTTACAAACCCTCCCCAGGTCCCCTCCACCATGTAGCCCTCGCTCTAGTCTCCTGTGATGACAGAAATACCTAGTTATATATCTCTTTTAAACAGTTTTCTCCCTCCTCTGTTTCAGTGCAGTATACATTATTGAACCCATCTTACTCAGTCTCTCCCCAACCCCAAAGACAGTCCCATTCTACAACAGTGGCATCATGTAATATTTGTCCTTTTGTGACTAGGATATTTCACTCAGCATAATGTTCTCCAGAGTCAACCATTTTGAATAATATTGCATGAGTTCCTTGTTTTTTAATGCAGCATAGTATTCCATTGTGCGAATATACCACAGCTTCTCTATCCATTCGTTTGTTGATGGGCACTTAGGTTGTTTCCAGCTCCTTGCTATTGTGAACAAAGCTGCAATAAACATGGGTGTGCATATATCTGCTTGGATGTCAGCTATGGTCTCTTCAGGGTATATTCCCAGTAGTGGAATTGCTGGGTCAAATGGTATCTCTATTTGCAACTTTTTGAGAAAGCGCCATACTGCTTTCCACAGGGGTTGCACCATTTTACACTCCCACCAACAGTGAATCAGGGTTCCAGTTTCTCCACAACCTCACCAGCATTTGTTGCTTGCTGTTCTGTTAAATTTTGCTATTTTGACTGGGGTGAAATGATATCTCATAGTTGTTTTAATTTGCATCTCTCTTAGGGCTAGGGATTTTGAGCATTTCTTCATGTGTTTGTTAGCCATCTGAATGTCGTCTTCGGTGAAGTGCCTGTTCATATCCTGTGCCCATTTTTCTATTGGATTATTTACCTTTATCTTGTTGTGGTGCTCAAGTATTTAATAAATTCTGAAGTATATAAAATTAGTATATATAAATTATGAAGTATATAATTTAAAGCGAATGAAAAAAGATTTTATAGACAGGCATGAAATTTGGCAAATATAGACTGCCCAAAGATATATAGAGAGTGAGCATAGATTGTGTACTTCTGTTAATTAATAAGCTGTAATTTTCATATTTATCCAATTTGATTTTTTATCTCTTTCCAAGATTTACCTCCAATTAAGAAAAACTTTTACATAGAGTCAGCAGAAACAAGCTCTATGTCCCAAATGCAGATAGACCATTGGAGGTGGGTAGTTTTGTTTTTTATTACTTTATAAAGTGAGCTGCTTATATAATTACTTGTTTTGAATTAACTCATTAAGGTAGGCTAGAGCTCAGAGCTTTGGTAAGTAACAGATGCTGTCCTGCCATGTTAAAATAATTCCTACTTTCTGGTATTGATTAGGTTTAATTAAGAAAGTGTATGAACTCCAGTATAGATTCTAGAACCTTTTAGTCCCTCAAGTCCTGGGAAATCCAATTTTGAATTATAAAGCTTATTTGTTTAATGTCCAATTTTTAAAAAATTTATTTTATTTGTGTGTTATGTCTGTGTACCATTAAATCAGATCTGACTGGTACAGGAGGAGATTGTTCCTCCTCTGGGATTGCAGTGCAGCTTCTTGCCACTAGGCCACCAAATCTTGCCCCAAATTTTTGTAATACTGGTTTACTTACAAAGTTTGTATATATTGTTTTTCACACTGGATATTTCCCCTTTCCTTTCCCCATCCCTCCCTCCATCCGTCAAATTGTGTGCCCCTAAGATTAAGACCTCCCTTTCCTCCTTGGATCCTTATATTTGTTCCACAATAATGGCCTTATACAGTATTTGTCTTGATGAGACTGAGTTAGTTCACTTAGCATAATGGTCTCCAGTCCCTCCCATGTTAGGTAGTAAATTATAAAACCATTGCTCCTGCGTGCTGCATAGCTCTTCATAGCCCATCCATGAAACTTTGGTTGGATTCCTCATATTTATAATCTAAGTTTCATTTTCCCCCCTCCCATCTGCATCTATTGTTAGATAAGAAAAAGAAGTAGATTGTTACTTGTTAGTTACTACATTTCACTGTCATTTCTATGATAACTTATTTTAATCCTTTGCAGTTGACTTTCTAAATGTGGCTTCATTTAGTTTTTGGAGACGTTCTTAGTGAGTAAAATCACTACAGCCATAGGGTTTTGTTCTATTTTTCTTTAAAGGAAGGAGAATTATAATGTGATGTGTGATGACTTGAAAGATGGTGAGAAGCGTTGTATCCCTAATCCTACCTGTAAATTTGAGGATGCTTTTCAGTGTTATCCTGACATTATGGAAAATATAAAAAGGGCAGGTTTTCAAAAGCCAACACCAATTCAGGTATGCTTTCGTTAACTCTAACATTTTCACCAAGGTTGTTTTCCAAAACAATGCTATTTGTTAGATGTTAAATAATGAAGACACACCCGTTTCTTCTGATCACCCCCATACCATCTCCTAAAACCAATTCAGTTGGTTCTGGCTCATGACAGTGGCAGGTGTTACAGAGTGAAATAGCTCAATTGAGTTTTCTTGACTGTGATCTTCACAGAAACAGGTAATTGACTTCTCAGATGCTTAACAGTTGAGCACAAATTGTGCCACTCAGGGACATTTGAACACACATGTTTGTTGAAAGCAGTTTTGAATTTGGAGAAGAGTGGCATCTGGCGGAAAGAGATGTCTTTTTTGTTTTAATCCTTATCATTCTGTTTCAGTCACAGACATGGCCAATAGTTCTTCAAGGAATAGATCTTATAGGAGTAGCCCAAACTGGAACGGGGAAGACACTGTCCTATTTAATGCCTGGATTTATTCATCTTGACTCTCAGCCACTGTAAGATTTCCTACAATTGCATCCTCTTTTTAGAGGTTTAATGTATCAAAACCCAGCCCACTGTTGTTAAGTCACTTCTGACTCATTGGACCCTCCATCACATCAGGTTTCTGAAGCTTTCAGTCTTTATGGGAAGAATTTGCTCATCTTTCTCCTGAGGAGTGGGAGGTGGATTTCAGCTGCTAGTCTTCAGTTGTTGCTATTGTTGTTGTTAGGTGCTGTCGAATAGACTCCATCTCATCGTGACCCAGGGAACAACAGATCTGAACCCTGTCTTACGCTGCACCACCCTCACTGTCTATGATATGCTGCAGCTTGTTGTTAGTCACTGTGTCAGTCTGTCTCATTGAGGGTTGTCCTCTCTAAGTTTTAATTAGCAGCCTGATAAAGTGCATACTGTGCCACCAGGGCTCTTTTCAATATATCATAAACAGTGAAAATGCATTTACAGTTTCTTTGATCTATTGCTTAAAAGAGAAATTGGTCAATACTGTCGTTAGTTGCTATTGAGGCAAGTACAGCTCATAGTGACCCTGTGAACAACAGATGTGAACCCTGTCCTCTCCTGGAGCATCCTCACCATCCCTGACACACTTGAGCCCGTTGCTGCAGTCACTGTGTCAATCCGTCTGGCTGAGAGTCTTCCTCTCCTTTTCCATTCCTCCACCTTTCCAGTCTTAATGCCCTGCTTGAAGCCACTCCTAGAAACATGCCCAAGTATGTAATATAAAACTTTGTCATCTTTGCCTCCAAGGAGTACTCTGACTGCACTTTCTCTGAAATACCTGTTTATTCTTTTTGCAGTCCATGGGATTCTCAGTACCCCATTTTATAAACATAGAATCATACAATATTTATCCTTTTTTATTCTTTCATTCAACATAAGATTCAACTATGTTATGTTTCATGAGTGATTCTATAATTTTTTTATAGCTGTGCAGTATTGACCTTAACAGTAAGCTCAAGCTCAATACTACACAGCTATAAAGAATTAATATCTATTCATATGAAAAAATACACATTTACACACACACACGTGTGTGTGTGTATATATATATATATATATGATAAAGCATAGAAGTGATACAGATCTTCCCAGAGATAAAACCAAACACCTTACTGTGTTTGAAGTCTGAAGACTTATATAAATCTGTTAAAAAATGTAGTCAAGTAATATTACATAGTCTATAAAGTTTATCGTCTGCATCCTAGTTTGGCAAGTAACTTCTGTGGTTTTAAAAGCTGTGAGCAGCCATCTGAGATACAGTTATCCATTTCTACTCATTTGGAAGGAAAAAAAAGTAAGAAACCAACTAAAGGCTCAAAGAAGAAACTAGTCTGTAGGACCAGTTGCCTACATGAACCACAGCCTCATCTGTGCTGAGACCAGAATTAGATGATGCACAGCTACCACTGCCAAATATTCTAACATGGGACCCAATAGATGGTCTTAGAGAAAGCGAAAAATGGTAAACAAAACAAAATTGTTTTTAATAAAGGCCAGATTTAACAGGAGTCTTGAAGGTACCATGGGCCACCAAAAAGACAGGTAGGTCTGTCTTGGAGAGGGTGAAACCAAGTTTCTCCTTGGAGGCTAGGATTTTGAAGCTCCATCTCACATATTTTGGACACTTGGCCAAGAGGGACCGATTCTTGGAGAAGGACATCATGCTTGGAAGGGTGGAGGGACTGCCCAGGAGAGGAAAACTCTGGATGAGACAGATTGATAGAGTAACTGGGGCAATGGGATTTGATGTGTTGGAATCAGTGAGACTGGCTCAAGACAGGGCAGGCTTCAGAGTTGTTGTACATAGGGTCCCTATGGGTCACAAGTGACTCGATGGCTCATAACATTCTTACTCAATATCCAGCTTTCAGATGCATGTTGTTGTGTACCGTGAATTTGGAACCAACCCATAGCTGACCGTCCGGCAGGTTTTCAGAGACAGTTAATTGCACAGGAGATGATTGCCTGTCTTTCTCCCTCGGAGGAGCTGGTGGATTCAAACTGTGTGCCTTTGGGATTTCAGCACAGCTTCTTGACACTAGACCACCAGAGCATAGCAAGTGATTTTAAAAGTCTATAGCCTGAGTCGAGTGCACCTCATTGCTCCTAAGTAATTTGGAGAGATCCCTGATTGCATGCTTTCCCAGGGCTGTACATCTCCTGATCTCCTAACTGCTGGTACCAAGTGTATTGATTGTGGATCTAAATAAAATGAAATTGATGGCCATTTCATTCTTTTTTCCATCTATCATGATGTTGCCTATCATTCCAGTGGTGAGAATTTTTGTTTTCTTGACATTGCGATGCAATCCATATTGAAGGCTACAGTGTTTGATCTTCTGCAGCAAGTGTTTCAAGTCCTCTTCACTTTCAGAAAGCAAGATTGTGTCATCTGCATACTGAAGGTTTTTGATGAGTCTTCTTCCAATCCTGATGCCACATTCTGTTTCATAGAGTACAGCTTCTCAAATAGTTTTGCTTAGCATAGAGATCGAGTAGGTATGGAGAAAGGATACAACCCTGACACATGCTTTTCTTAATTTTAGAACATGTTGTTTAAATTAAAAAGTAGGCTATATAAATTAACCCAGTTTTGTTTTAAATGATCTATAAATTTCTGATTATATTTCAAAGGTATTGTTTAGACTGTGGCTCGTGTGTGTGTGTGTGTGTGTGTGTGTGAGTGTGTGTGTTTATGTGGCTGCTTTTGTGTATTTCTCCACTTTTATGATCATACTGAATATTTATATAACCAGAGATAATTTATAAAATCCTGTCACTAAGTTATGTAGGGATATTATAGTTAATATTAGATGGATCTTGGCTGAAAGCAGAGAGTGCCAGAAGAATGTCTATCTGTGTTTCATTGACTTTGTGTATGACTGTGTGGATCACAACAAACTGTGGCTGACTCTGAGAATGGGAATCCCTAAACACTTGATTGTGCTTATGCAAAACCTATAGGGTGGAGGGACAGCGCTAGAGAGGAAGACCCTCGACAAGATGGATTGATTCAGTGACTTTGGTCATGGGGTGGGTAGGTGTGCCAGAGACAATGAGATTGGCACAGGGTAGAGCAGAGTTTAGGGCTGTTTTACATAGGGTTGCTGTGAGTTGCAGGCAACTCGATGATACATAACAACATACTTGGACCAGGAGGCAGCAGTCAGAACTGAGCAAGGAGATACTGCGTGGTTAAAAATCTAGAAGGGTGTATGCCAGTGATCTTGTCTCTGTACCTTTTCAATTTATATGCAAAACATAGCCTGGAGGTGGGGCTCTATGAGAAGGAATGTGGTATCAGAATTGGACGAGGACTCAACAACCTGCTGTATGCAGCACTTGCTGCATAAGGTCAATATGGATTGAAGCTCAACATCAAGAAAACGAAGATTCTCACCACTGGGCTGGTTGGCACCATTATAATAGATGGTGAAATAATTGAGATTAACAGCTTTCATTTGCTTGGCTCTGCAGTCAACACTCTTGGTACCAACAACTAGGAAATCAAGAGACAATTGCATTGGGAAGTCTGCTGTTAGGGACCTTTCCAGAGTACTGAAGAGCAACAATGTCAGTCTGGAGACTATGGTGCACTTGATCCAGGCCATAGTCTTTTCAGTTTCTTGCTAGACATCAGAGATCTGGGCAATGACTAGGGATGATAGAAAGAGAATTAATGCCTTTGAGGTGTGGTGCTGGAGTGTTGAATATACCATGGACTGCTAGAAGAACAAACAGGTTCAGCCTTGAGAGGGTGAAACCAGGCTGCTCCTTGGAGGCAAGGATTCTGAGGCTTTGTCTGATGTACTTTGGGCATGTTGTAAAGTGAGACCAGTCCTTGGAGAGGGACATCACGCTTGGGACGATGAAGGGACAGAGAAATAGAGGAAAACCCTCAATGAAATGGATTGATTCAGTGACTGCGGTAATGAGGATAGGTATCAGAGACAGTAAAGTTGAGTTGCAAGCAACTAGACAGCACATAACAATAACAAACATCACAAAGTTGTTCACTTTTAAATCTTAGTAAAATAATGTTCATTAAAACTCTTGTAAAATAATTCTTAAAGGAAAGCATTTTGGCATGTATTCATATCAGCTACTTAATGGGGAAGGGAGTGTGAATTATTAATAAATCAAAGGCTATAAACATCTAAGAACCTATTTTGTCATACACTTTAGAAAAGGTGTAAATATATCTGGAATTGTGTTTTAATACTCAATATCACACATCTTGAAAGCACTGAGTTCATGTATTATGCTTAATATATTTAAATTCATATAACTTAATAATTTTCTTTTCTTTCCAAAGAGCTAGAGGTAAAAGGCTTGGACCTGGCATGCTAGTCCTGACACCTACTAGAGAATTAGCTCTTCAAGTAGAAGCTGAATGTTCTAAGTATTCATATAAAGGTCTCAAAAGGTAATCCATTTATTTGACCATTCCTGTACTAATATTTTAATTACTGTGACTTTATACATCCTCTTAGTTTAGAAGCTGATTGGCTCAAATTGGGTCAGGTATTTCTTTGTCAGTATTATTTGTAGGGATGGTGGTGAGGTCAGGTAGTAGTAATATAAATGTACCTCTTTGGGACCCAGTCCTGGGTTGTGGATCACTCTCAGAAAGGGGTAGATACAACCAAAAGTATCTGATCTTCTCTAAAATTTAAACACTTTTTATTATTGTATAACCAAGATGCTTATGTTGGTTGGGATTTTGGGTTGTATGGGATTTTTGTGTGAGCATGAACTTTTGATTTTTGTTTTTGTTACTGTCATTAAGTGTTTGTATATATGGTGGTGGAGATAGAGACGGACAAATACAGGACCTTACAAAAGGTGTAGATATCGTTATTGCCACTCCTGGAAGATTGAATGATCTGCAAATGAATGACTTTGTCAACCTGAAAAGCATAACCTACTTGGTAATTATTGAGTAGTAGGGGTTTGGGATACTGAGAGGAAGAACTGAAGGCTTATTATAACAGCTTTTTAGAATGGCTGTTCATTTTGTAAAGGCTTTAGGTTCTATTTCCCCATTTCCTTTGCCATGTTAAAAATAAGAATTTTTAAAGATAATTCTGATTTTAAAATGATAGCTTTAAAAATGTACATCTTTTCCTACATCTTTATTGTAGGAACTTTGGAAACTGTTGCAAGCATAAGGAAAAATGCTAATTCCTTTAAATATTTTAAATAGTAAAATAATTAAATAGATTTGGTAACTACTTGTTAACTAAAAAAAAATAAATTCAATCAGAGTTACTTGTAACTTCAGATGCCTTGGTTGACCTCCATGGAGAATTAAAACAGAAGCTAAGTTTTTTAAAAATAGCTTTTCATAAACAATATACTTGCTATATAGTGCTAGGAAATTTGAGCTTTGGAATTAGAGAAGCTTAAACTCTAATTCTGCTGATTTATTGTGTGTGAGAGTTAGAGAAAAGGAAGTTCATTTACCTCATCTGTGGTTTAGGCAACTGGAGAAATGAGAAAACATATCTGTTAGCATTTCACTCCTAAAGTGAGACATAATAAACTAGCCACATTCTTCATTTTTAATGCAGGTTTTAGATGAAGCAGACAAGATGCTGGACATGGGATTTGAGCCTCAGATAATGAAAATTTTACTAGATGTACGTCCAGACAGGCAAACTATTATGACTAGGTAGGTATATACCTGATGACTATCTGCAAAATAGAAATCAGTGGAAAAATTCCATTCTGCTTGGTTGATTTCTCACAATATATTCAGATACTGTTGTATGTGTCTTCAAGGTTACTATGATTCATAGTGACCCTATGAACAACAGATTTTTTTTTATAGTTAATGTGTATATTTGATAAAGCAAATTAAGGGGCATAATAGATTTTGCTGGTGAGACAGTATAGTGGAAGGCTTCTTCTTGGTCGAGGACCTGCAGCCTTCTGGGATGGGAGCTCTCACTGCTGTTAGGGGAGTGGGGATGATGATCACTTTATTTCCTTCCTGCTGGAGTGGGTTGTTGTTTGTAAAACCAGTTATACTCCTTTGGGTGGAGACTGATTCAAGGGTCCACAGAAGATCTGGGAACTCATGCCAAGTTCCATGTGCAGATTATCTGAGGTGTCCTCTGAAAGATAAAAATTTCCAGGTCATCTGAACTGGAAATCAATGAAGAGTCCCAGATTTTTTTTTTAAAACCTGTATTATATTATGATTTCAATTAAAGTTTATAGAAACAACTGGAACAGTACATCAGCAGAAAACTGGCAGATGTACAGGCTGGATTTAGAAGAGGCCATGGTATTAGGGATATTATAGCCAATATTAGATGGATCTTAGCTGAAAGCAGGGAGTACCGGAGCAATGTCAGTGTTTCATTGACTATGCAAAGTCATAGATAATAAGATTGGCAGAGGATAGAGCAGGGTTTAGAGCTGTTGTACATAGGGTCGCTATGAGTCATAGGCAACTCGACAGCATGTAACAACATTTCTTTCTTAATTATGTCCAGTTTTCCTACATTCGTGCTTCTCACATTCCACGCTCCAATCATTAGTTTCTGCTTACAACTGTTCCTTCTCTTTTGTGTTTCCAAATTTAAGGGTTCAGCCTCAGTTGCCGTGTATTATATATCTAATTCTTAAACAACATGCTTCTAGAAACTTTATGAACTTTGATAAATGTCAATAGTTGTAGAGGGGTCTTTTATTCATAAGGTTGCCATGAGTTGCTCGATTCAAAGGCAATCAATAACAACAACATCCTATATTATTATATGATATTATGATATTATTATGATATGATATTATTATATGATATTCTATGACCGTGACTAGGAATGATAGAAAGAGAATTGACGCCATTGAACTGTGGTGCTGGAGACAAGTATTGAATATACCGTGGACTGCTAGGAGAACAAACAAGTTCATCCTAGAGAGATTCTGAAGCAAGAATTCTGAAGCTTCGTCTAACATACTTTGGACATGTTGCAAGACGAGACCAATCCTTTGAGAGGGACATTTTGCTCAGGAGAATGGAGGGACAGCACAAGAGAGGAAGACCTTCAATGAGATGGATTGATTCAGTGATTGGGGTAATGGGGATAGGTGTGTCAGAGACAATAAGATTGGCACAGGATAAAGCAGGATTTAGGGTAGGATTGTTATGAGTTGCAGGTGACTTGACGTCAGATAACAACAACTTGTGTGCTCTCTATCATACAAAGGGTTTTATTTTATTTTTTTTATCCAAAGGGTTTTCAAAAGCTTGTTATATTTTAGAAGTGGATGGCCAATCTTTCTTCCTGTGTTATGTGCCCCTGGGGCCCTGCGGCTCCTTCCCCGCTGGCGGGGCCTGGATGGAAGATGGTGCAGAAGAAAACGACAGAGAAAGAGGGCTTCTGCTTGTTCAAGGGGCTGAATCCTCTCTACCTGGTCTTCTGCCTAGACCAAGCCCACCTTGAGGACGAGGGTGGGAATACCAACTTCAGCCTGGCTTGCCCTGGTGTGCCTTTCGACATCCTGGATGCCAAAAGAGGGGGAAGAAGAAGAAGTGGTGAGGACCACCTACAGCTTTTCAAGACCCTTTGAAAATGTGTACCAGCTGCAGGAGGACATGCTAGGTGAGGACGCACACCCCTGAGTGCAGATCTGCATCAGCCTCATCTCCAGCCAGGAGTATGCAGTCAAGATCATTGAAAAGCAGCTGGGGCACATCCAGGGCAGGGTGTTCCAGGAAGTGGAAACGCTGTACCAGTGCCAGGGACATAGGAATGTTCTGGAACTGATAGAGTTCTTTGAGGAGGAAGACTGCTTCTACCTGGTGTTTGAAAAGATGCAGGGAGGCTCCATTGTGAGACACATCCACCAGCATCAGGACTTCAGTGAGTTGGAGACCAGCATGGTGGTGCAGGACATAGCCAGTGCCCTGGACTTCCTGCACAACAAAGGCATTCCCCACTGGGACCTCATCCCGTGTGAGCACCCCAACTAGGCTCCCCTGTGAAGATTTTGTGACTTTGACCTGGGAAGTGGCATCAAGCTCAGTGGGGACTGCTCCCCCATCTCCATGCCAGAGCTGCTCACTCCACAGGGTTCTGCCGAGTGCATGGCCGCTGAGGTGGTGGAGGCCTTCAGTGGGGAGGCCAGCATCTAGGACAAGCACTGTGTCTGGGGGAGCCTGGGCATCATCTTCTACATCCTGCTCAGTGACTACCCACCCTTCATGGGCCACTGTGGCAGAGACTGTGGCTGGGACCGCAGAGTGGCCCGCTCCGCATGCCAGAACATGCTGTTTGAGAGCATCCAAGAGGACAAGTACGAGTTCCTTGACAAGGACTGGGGCCCACATCTCCTTTGCCGCCAAAGACCTCATCTCTGTGCTCCTCGTGTGAGATGCCAAGCAAAGGCTGAATGCCTCCCAGGTCTTGCAGGAACCCTGGGTGCAGGGATATACCCCAGAGAACATGCTGCCCACGCCCATGGTCCTCCAGAGAAACAGCTGTGTCAAAGACGTGACATCTTTCGAGGCCAAGGCCACTGCCATGAACAGGCAGGCAGCTGGCCCAACGTGAGGAGAAATCGAGTGGTGAGGCGGAACCAAGCAGACCCATCTTAATTTGAGCTACCTCATGCTGCCTACAGCTGTCACCACCTGCCCAGTTGCAGATGTCCCAGCAGCACCGGAGGGCCAGCCTGTCCCGGGGAATAGCACCCGTGGTCCTGGTGGGCCAGTGGGCTTGAGCGTCTTGGCCTGCCCCAGTACATAGCCCCTCCCTGTCCTACCCTCTCTATATTGACAGGGTTTGTTTAAGGTATTTTTGCGGCTGGGGCTGGGGGCTGGCGTCCTAAGTCCTGAGCTCAGCTGGGGGTAGTGTTTCTATATAAGGCTTTGGTTGGGTTTTTCCTCTATTTTACATTTTCTTTCCCCTACTTGCTTCCCTCCCCCTTCTTCTCCCTATTTTTAATGGTATTATGAGCAAAAGCAAGCATCAAGGGGGGAAAAAAGAGTCAATGGTGATAAAAGAGGAATTCAGTTGTACACCAATGTTCATAGCATTATTCACCATTAAGAACAGCCCAGATGTCCAACTACAAATGAATGGATTGAGAAGTTATGGTACATTCACCAATGGAATACTATGCATGCAGGAGCAATAACTTTGTAAATTATCTTTTTAATTTATTATTAATTTCAATGAAAATTTACATGGACTTTGGATTTCCATTCATTCATTATTGCACTTTTCTCCCCTCCCATCCCTCCCCCCTAGTACACTACCCTCTTGGAAAAGTAAAAGAAAAATTCTTTCATTGTTTTACAAACCCTCCCCCCAGGCCCACTGCACTATACAGCCTTTGCTCTGGACTCCTGTCATGACAAAAATACCTAATCACATATCCCTCTTAAACAGTTTTCTCCCTCATCTGTTTCAATGCAGTATACATTATTGAACCCATCTTTCTCAGTCTCCCCCCAACCCCAATGTCAGTCCTGTTTT
>NW_006400215.1:525514-527218 GCF_000299155.1 Elephantulus edwardii | reverse complement strand
CCAACTCCTTGCTATTGTGAACAAAGCCACAATAAACATGGGTGTGCATATATCTGCTTGGATGTCAGTTATGGTCTCTTTGGGGTATATTCCCAGTAATGGAATTGCTGGGTCAAATGGTATCCCTATTTGCAACTTTTTGAGAAAGCACCATACTGCCTTACACAGTGGTTAACTTTGTAAATTATTGCCTAACTTGAGAGGGACTGGAGAGCACTATGCTGAGTGAACTAAGTCAGTCCCACAAGGATAAATATTGTAGAACAGCTTTATGTAGAATGAGTATAAGGATCCAAGAGGGGTGGGAGAGGCTGGAAGCAGAGGTATGTGGATGTACAGGGGGAAGAGGGGATTAATTATTGTATTGTACAATTTGTTGGGGGGGGTGTGAGGGAAATTGAAAGAATTTGTTCAAATTTGTATTAGAATTTTGTGAATAAACTAGTAAGAAATAAAGGAGGAATTCAGGACTTGGAAGAAGGACTTGGCAAAAAATAAAGCCCCAGGAATTGACGGAATACGATTTGAAATATTTCAAAAACCGAGGCTGCCCTGACATGCTCACCAGGTTGTGTCAAGAAATCTGGAGAACAACTACCTGGCCAACTGACTGAAAGAGATCCGTATTTATTCCTACATTGACAGAGAACTACCAGAAATACAAGCTGGCTTTAGAAGAGGCCATGGTACTAGGGACATTATCACCAGTGTCTGATGGATCTTGACAGAAAGCAAAGAGTTACCAGAGGAATGGCTATGTGTGTTTTGTTGACTATGCAAAGACATTTGACTGTTGATCACAACAAATTGTGGCTGACCTTGAGGAACATGGGAACCCCTGAACACTTGATTGTGCTATGTGAAACCTATACTTTGTCCAGGAAATAGTTCTCATAACAGAGCAAGGAAACAGTGCATGGTTCAAAATCAGGAAAGGAATGCATCAGGGATGTGTCTTGTCTCCATACCTTTTCAATCTGTATGCAGAAGAGATCATTTGGGAAGCTGGGCTTTATGAGGAGGAATGTGGTATCAGAATTGGAGGGAGACTCACTAACAAACTATGTTATGCAGATAAGACAACCTTGCTTGAGGCGGACCTGAAGCCCTTTCTGCAGAAAGTCAAGGACAGTAGTCTTCAATATGGATTGAAGCTCAACATCAAAAAGACAAAGATTCTCACCATTGGGCCAATTGGCAGCACTATTATGGATGAAGAAGAGATTGCGGTTGTTGGCAATTACAGCTTGCTCGGCTCCACAATCAACACTCTTTGCACCAGCAGCCAGGAAATCAAAAGACAAATTGTATTAGGTAAATGTTATGTCAGGGACCTCTACACAGTACTGAGAAACGACAGTGTCTGTCTGGAGACTAAGTTAACCTAATCCAGTTGATGGTGTTCACAGTTATTCACTATGCATCAGAGAGCTGGATGATGACTAAGGATGACAGACGAAGAATTGATGCCTTTGAATTGTGGTGCTTGAGAAGAGTCTTGAACATACCATGGCTGCCATGAAAACAAATAGGTCTGTTTTGGAGAGGGTGAAACCAAGTCTTTCCTTGGAGGTTAGGATTTTTTTTTTTAATTATTATTAATTTTTTTTCGTTTTAATGAACATTTGCAGAGATTTTGGGTTCTCATTCATTCATTGTTGCACTGTTTTCTCTACCCTCCTCCCTAGTTCGTTCTTCTTCCTT
>NW_006400215.1:516191-524241 GCF_000299155.1 Elephantulus edwardii | reverse complement strand
GTCTCTCCCCAACCCCAAGGTCAGTCCCATTCTACATCAGTGGCACCATGCAATATTTGTCCTTTTGTGACTGGGATATTTCACTCAGCATAATGTTCTCCAGAGTCAACCATTTTGAATTATATTGCATGAGTTCCTTGGTTTTCAATGCAGCATAGTATTCGGAGGTTAGGATTTTTGAAGCTTCATCTTACATACTTTGGGTATTTGGCCAGGCTGGACTGATCGTTGAAGAAGGACATAATGCTTGAAGGGTAAAGGGACAGCACAAGAGAGGAAGACCCTGGATGAGATGGATTGATATAGTGACTAGGGTAATAGGGATAGGTGTGTTGGAGTCAGTGAGACTGGCTAAGCAGAGGACAGGCTTCAGAGCTCTTGTACATAGGGTCACTACTGGTCACAGAAGACTCACATGATGGCACATAACAACAACATGCAGACTTTATAGATCTGGAGAAGGAATAATATCCCTGACATACACCTTTTCTGATTTTAAACCTTATAGTATTCTCTTGTTCCATTTGGATAACTGCTGCTTGGTCAGTCTGTGGATAGCTTTTCCATAAGCACAGTTAAGTGTTCCAGGATACTTTTTTATGTCAGCCATAATTTCTTACGATCCACACTGTGAAATGCCTTTGCAAAGTAAATAAAACACAAGTACGCCTCTTCCTGGTATTCTGCACTTTGAGCTAAGATCCATCTGATATCAGCAAGGTTATTCCTCATACCACAGCCTCTTCTCAATTGAGCTTGGATTTTTGTCAGTGCCCTGATGATGTACTTTACACCTGTTTTTAAATGATCTTTAACAAAATTTTGTTTGCATGTTGTGGTAATGATTTTTTTTTTTTTTTTATAATTTCCACATTCTGGGAGTTGCACTACTAACCACAAGGCAGTGCTGCTTCGGTGGTTTCTAATCCGTCAGCAATACCTCAAGAGAAAAATAGACTGTCTCCTCCTGTGCAGCTTTATAGCTTCTGAAAAACCCCTGAAGTGTCAGCTGAGTCATTTCCAGTTCAGTGGCAGAGAGAGAGTAGAGTATGTAGAAGATACTATGTCATCACTAAGTGTAGTAACTAAATGTTCTAGTGTAACATTGACTGCTCTATTCTTGAATAATGTTTCCTAAATCACTGATAGAGATTATTACAGAAACCTGTACCAGTGAGATGGTGTCACATAGTAAGTCCTAACATTTAAATAAGGGATCAACTGTTCTTATTGTTGTTATGTGCCGTCAAGTTGCTTGCGACTCATAGCAACCCTATGTACAACAGCCCTAAACTTTGCTCTATCCTGTGCCAATCGCACTGCCTCTGACACACCCATCCTGATTACCCCAGTCACTGAATCAATCCATCTCATAGAGGGCCTTCCTCTCCTGCTCTGTCCCTCCATCCTCCCAAGCATGATGTCCCTCTCCAAGGATCTCCTTACAACATGTCCAAAGTATGTTAGATGAAACCTCAGAATCCTTGCCTTCAATAAGAAGCCCAGTTTAACCCTCTCCAGGATCTTAGAGGGAAATATTTGAGTACTGAATACTTTGTTTTTGCTTAAGATAAAACTGAGAAAGTAATGTTTTGTTTAAATATTGAATTATCCATAAAGACTAAGGAGTACATAATTTCTCCTGGGTTTTTATTATTTGTTTGTTAATATTTAAAAAGTGGTATACACATCCATGTTTGTTGCAAAATTATTTACAATAGCAAAGACTTGGAAACAACTAAATAATCAACAGCAGAAGAATGACTGAAGAGGCTGTGGCACGTTTACACCATGGAGTATTATGCATCACTAAACAATGTTCAGGAATTCAAAAAATACTGCACAATGTGAATTGATGTAGAACAAATTATGCTGAGTGATCCAAGTCAGTCACAAAAGGACAGTTACAGAGTAAGACCACTATTATTAAAAAGTTAAGGAAAGATAGATAGAATCAGTCTTGGAGTTTTAGCAGGGATGAGGTTGGAGGGGTAGAAGTGAAAATTAATACATAGATCAGCTGAGGGAAGAGAAAGACAAGGTACAGTATGGGTTTATTTTGTTGTTGTTGTTGTTATGTGCCATCGAGTCGTTTGTGACTCATAGTGACCCTATGTACGAGAGCCCTAAATGCTGTTCTATCCTGTGCCAACCTTGCTGTCTCAAACACATTCATTCCCACCACTCCACTCACAGAATCGATCCATCTCATTGAGGATCTTCCTCTCCTTCACCGTCCCTCCACTCTCCCAAACATGGTGTCCCTCTCCAAGGACCGGACTCCTTGCAACATGCCCAAAGTATGTCAGACGAAGCTTCAGAATCCTTGACTTCAGAAAACATTCTGGCTTCACTCTCTCCAGGACAAACCTGTTTGTTCTCCTAGCAGTCCATGGTATATTAAACACTCTTCTCCAGGACCACAGCTCAAAGGCATCAATTCTCTTTCTGCCATCCCTATTCACTGTCCAACTCTCCAGTACATAGCATGTAATTGCAAAGACTGGCGCACCTTAGTCTCCAGCCTGACGTCATTGCACTTCAGTACTCTTGAGAGTTTAATTGGGTTTAATTAGACATTGTCATTAAATAAATCAATTTAATCAAATAAACAAATTGTCTATGAATGATTATGTGAAAACCATTATGGTTTATAAACCTCTATTTTTTAAAAAAGGCATAGAATATATTTTTTAAAATTTATACTGATTTATTTACAAAGTTTGACATTGTTTTTCACAAAAGATCCTTCCCATTTCCTTTATCCCACCCACCCACTGAATTGTGCAACTCCAATTAACACCCTAACCCCCATCCTCACCCCTCTATTTCCGCCCACCTCTTGGATCCTCATACTCATTCTACAATAATGGTTGGTTTTGTGGGTTTTTTTACAATAATGGTCTTGTACAGTATTTGCCCTTATGGAACTGAGTTAGTTCACTCAGCATCTCTAGTCCCTCCCAAATTAGGCAGTAATTTATAAAATCATTGCTCCTGCATGCTGTATAGTATCCCATTGTTTAAATGTACCACAGCTTCTCAATCCATTTTTTGTGGTTGGACATCTGGGCTGTTTCCATGTTTTTGTAATGGTGAATAATGCTGCTGTGAACACTGGTGTACAAGTTTCCAGTTGTGCCTCAGTTCCCATTTTTTGAGGGGTATATTTCAAGCAGTGGATTAGCTGGGTCATATTTTGAGGAAGCACCAAACTGCCTTCCAGAGTGGTTGTACCATTTTACAATTCACATCACATCCTCTCAACATTTATTTCTTTAAAAAGGCATAGTATATAGTGTAGGATATATGGAAAACTCTGCCTAGTCCCCATATTTTGTTTTTAACTAATATTCTTTTCACTTCAAGAAAAGTGAAGTTGCATTTATTTTTTTATTGTCATTTTAATGAAACTTTACAGAAAACTGGATTTTCATTCATTCATTATTGCACATTTTCTTCCCTTCACTCCCAGTTCACTTTTTAAAAATTCATTCATTGTTGCATAGTGAAGTTGCATTTAATTGTATTACTCTGAAGGTACAAAAGGGTATGATTATAATCTATGCAGTTGAAGAAACATACACAATGTTTTTTAAAAATATTTCATAATTTGCATTAAAAATTTTAAATTGGCATAATCATTTGATGTTGTCTGCTGTCACTGAGTGCACATTAGAGATTCTGGGTTGGTTTGCATGCGAGTGTGTGTATGTGTCTATTTGTTTCTTTAAAAAGCCCTAAAGCTAAAACTTGTCTGATACTAGAATTCCTTCTGATACCTTCGCACAGGTATTAGAGTACCCCTGCACCGTTGTTTATTAAAACAGTTTATTGAAAATATTTTATCCAGTGGCTTCATTATATATGAACAGGTTTTGGTGAAATGTACATTATTTATAATACCTGCTTTGTTATTAAAAAGATGTTGTTGTTATGTGCCGTGAGTCTGAACCAACTCATAGCTGACCCTACAGTGGGACACACAAGGAGATTATCTATCTTTCATGAAGCAGCTGGTAGATTCAAACTGTGTGTCTTTCAGTTGGCAGTGCAGCTCCTTACCACTAGGCTATCAGTGCTCCCTAAGAGTGTTCTGTTTGTCTTTTGTGAGTAATTTATTTTTAGCATGCTTAAAGAAACTTTTAGTAATGTTTCATTTAGAGAAAATTTTTAATGTTTATATATCTCGCTTTTCAGTGCAACTTGGCCACATGCCGTCCGTCGACTTGCAGAGTCTTATTTGAAAGACCCTATGATTGTATATGTTGGCACTTTGGATCTAGTCGTAAGTTTGTTTTTAAAAACATTTCTTATTAAAATTTTAAGCATAGACAGTTTTTGCTTGTCTTGGAGGTGCAAGTGGCCACACTTTATCTTTCATACTTTGGACATGTAGCTAGTGAAGCTATTCTTTTGAAAGGGACATCATGCATGGAAAAATGGAGAGTTAGAGAAGTAGCGGAAGACCCCCAGAGAGATGGACTGACGCTGTGACTTCAGCAATGGGCTCTAGTGTGTCAGAGATGATGAGGATTTAACAGGATAGGGCAGGATTCAGGTTAGCTGTTCATAGGATTGCTATGAATCATGTTTGACTTGTTGGCACTTAACAACAACTCTGCCCACTTTCCAATTTTAGAACAAATACCAGATGCATATAATTTTAGCTGCAAATACTTCATCATGTTACTCTAAAAGACTTTTTACTTAGTACAGTTATCTCACATTAAAAATTTTAGTGATTGTGTTATGTCACCAGATACTCAATAAGTATCCATATTTTCTACAGTCTGTAGATCTTTGAACATATACACATATGCACATATTGCCCAGTGAGTTGACTGTTAAAATGGCTTTTCTAGCCCTTTATCTTTGCTTGCCACCACATGCAAACTAGGTGAGTAAATGACACATGATGGGATTCGTCAGTTTGTCATCCCACTAGGTTTAAATCAAGCAGGGTTAGTTATCTGGAGAAAAGTAGAAACTTCACTGTCAATAACAGGCACAGAATGCAGCATACGTCCTTTGGGCCCAGACATTCCTGTGCCAGTCAAATGAGGACCTCGATGAAAGCAGCCGCAACAACATAGAACCAGAGACCAGCCTCTCTATCTCAGCGAACCAGAGATAGGGGACTTCCATCCACAGAACCAGAGCCAGGAGCCTTAATTCAAGCTTGCTGGAGGCCTAGTTAAGGGGAGACAACATAATTGGTAGGACTAAGGGAGCTCTGGTGACCCAGTGGTAAGAAGCTGCACTGCAATCCCAAAGGCACTTGGTTGGAATCTACCAGCTGTTCTGCATGAGAAGGATGGGAAGTCTCCACCCATGTGATTTACTGCCTCTGGAAGCCTGCTGGAGGCTCAGCCATGGCCCAGTTTCAACTCAACAGCACACAATAACCACAGCAACAAGAAGGAAGCTTTGTAATACTGACCTAAAACCAAGGGGCTGATGATCTAGGGGCCTTCAAGGATGCTTGCAATGCTGTCCTGATTGCAGAATCATCTATTTTCAACAAGAATTGAAACTTGTTAACTTCTGTAATAAACCTCATAATTGTGAGTATGGTTCTTTGAGTTCTGTATGGCCACTGAATGAATTTCCAGGCCCAGTGAGAGTTGTGGAAAGGGTGTTTGGAGTTGAAATTTGTAGAAGTGCAGGAGTGTGGAGACACATCTGATTTTGTGGAAATGGGTCTGTGCTGTGGATTTGCCAATGAGGACTGTTCCCTCTTGTGGAGTTAGTAGAAGTTACTCCCATGCTACCAGCGCTCTTTTTACAGTAAATTTATTGTGGAAGAAACCAATGTTACCTACAGTTTCTTATTTTAGATTTGAGTGTTACCCACAGGTTGGTATGTTCTCTGTTCCTAGTATCTATTTCCTGTAAATTAGATTCATAAACCTGATCAAATTCTGTGTTGTTTTTGTTTCTTATTTTTTAAAAAATTCTTCATTGAGGGTCATGTTTACTGGCTTTTGCATCACTTCAAAAGAAATATAAGTCCAACAACTCTTTATGAAATTAAGAGTTGTCAGTGAGTTCAGATATTTTCAGTCCGAGCCATCCCCTGTAAATTTCCCTGATGGCCTCTCACTGCATCTCAGTCATTGCCTACCTCCACAAACTGTTGTTGTTATGTACTTTGGTGTCAGTTTCACTGGGGCTGCTGTACAGAAGACTTTCTATAATGTCTGTGTTCTCTCTGCCAAGTGTCGCTCTTTTTCTTAATCAAATACTAGTAAAACCTATTTTATCTAAAGAAAGATTTTCTTTCTTTCAGGGACAAAGGTTGGTATTTTGAAATACTAAATTTAATGATAAATTACTAAATGAATTGAGACTTTTAATTACAAACTGATCTTATTCTTGTATTGGAAAGGCAGTATGCCAAAGTCAGGTTAATATTATTTCTTTTTTTTTAATTTTTTTTTTATTATTTGTGTGTCTATGTACCATCAAATCAGATCTGACTGGTACAGGAGGAGATTGTTCCTCCTTCTCCAGCAGAGCATCTGGTGGATTTGAACCGCACACCTCCAGGATTGCAGTGCAGCTTCTTGCCACTAGGCCACCAGAGCTCGCCGATATTATTTCTAAGTCTGCCTTCATCTCATGGCTATTTTCTTCTCCTGCTGTAGCAAACTTCTTTCAACACATTCTTCCAAGCACACGCACATCCCTTGTATTTTTATTTTGGGTGAATGAACTATGAAAGGGAATATCTTTACAAATCAGAGTAGAAACAGTTAATTTTTATGAGGTCTTTTTCCTGTTTCTTAAAGCATTCATTAGTGATGAAAAAGTCATTGAGTGGCATCGTTGATATGTATTTGGCTGGTACCCAAAAGGTTGGTTGTTTGAATCCACACAGGGTCACTTCAGAAGGACAGGGCCATAAAGGAATACCACCAGCCCTGCTCTGTAACTAACTAATGGGGTCTGTGCAGGTGAACACATAAACATGTAATAATACTCATCAAACAAATAAATCAGTGATAAAAATAAGATTTCTTTTTAACTGATGTGTATGGTTCCTGCTTCAATGTTAATATGTTATGGCTTTTTTAATCCTTTAGGCTGTAAATACTGTGAAGCAAAATGTAATTGTTACCACAGAAGAAGAAAAACGAAGTCATATTCAGATTTTCCTGGAAAGTATGTCTCCCAAAGACAAAGTCATTGTGTTTGTCAGCAGGAAAGCTGTGTAGGTGCTTTTGTTCCTTTTCATCTTTTAATGATCATTGATCAAGTTGAATTTGTTTAGGATTATGTCTGTTTGTATTGCAGTTTCAAATTGTGATATGTCTGTTACAGTGTTTTGGTTGAGAATTTTAGCAGTTAATCTAGTAAATGAATGATGGCATTAGAATAGCACTGAAGAGCTCCAGCTGCTACTCCCACCAAGTGTGTCCTCCATGTACCTCTCTCTCTGAGTCCACCGTGTACATGAGGTGCATGCTGACTGTGAGAGGCAGCTTCTGTATAAAGGTGCCCACATCAGTTTTCATTACCATGACTGGGCACAGCTGTTGGTCTGGCATTGGACTGGCTACAGCAGAGCCCCTATTCTGGGATGGCTTGCTTCTAGTAATAGTATTCAGACAAGACCTACAGCAGTTATAGTCTATTGTTTTAGTAATTTCATTCCAGTGGAAAAAAAATCATTAAAATAAAAGGCCAACTTCCTTTTACTTTCAGTGCTGATCACTTATCAAGTGACCTGATTCTCCGACGGCTATCAGTTGAGTCTCTTCATGGCAACAGAGAACAGAGTGACCGAGAGAAAGCATTAGAGAACTTTAAAACAGGTACATCTCTATAACCACTAATTATTGCAGTTTAAAAACATGCTCCATTACTGAACTTTATTGAGGGATAGAACCCATTTCTAAGATGTACCCGTAGTGTACAACATTTAGATAACAGAAATGGCAAAGGAGGTTGAGTTTTCAAGTATGGAAATACAAAGGAAGAGGAACAGTTGTAAGCAGACACTGGTGATTGGGACATGGAATGTGAGAACCATGAATGTAGGAAA
>NW_006400215.1:510314-513316 GCF_000299155.1 Elephantulus edwardii | reverse complement strand
ATTGGCACAGGACAGAGAGGAGTTTAGGGCTGTTGTACATAGGGTCGCTATGAGTCGCAGGCGACTCGACAGCACATAACAACAACAACAACAACCCGTAGCTTGCAGGCTCCACACTTAGAGCTCTAGATATTTACAGACTTTCAGAACTAATTAGCCAAGCTTTGCTTTTTTTTTTTTTTTTTTTTAATTAAAAAAGGCTAAGGTTTAAAGCAGGATAGCAGGGTATTCATTTTCAGTGAGGGAGATTACCTAGTCACTTACATGAGATTAAAACACCTGTATGTGAGAGGACAATGTATGGAAAATTCTGCTTGGTTGCAAGGAAGGTGAGGAGAGACTAGTACCAAGGATAGTTTCATTTTGGGTTTTGAGGAGTGAACCCTTCTCTGCAGCAGTGACCAAGACCACCTTTGCCTCAATCTTTTTGATTCAATCATGCCAATGGATTTCAAGTCTTGTCTTTTTTTTAAATTTTTTTTATTTTATTATTTTTGTGTGAGTGTACCATCAAATCAGATCTGACTGGTACAGGAGGAGATTGTCCCTCCTTCCCCGGCAGAGCATCTCGTGGATTCGAACCGTGCACCTCTGGGATTGTAGTTGCAGCTCCTTGCCACTAGGCCACCAGAGCTCCCCAAGTCTTGTCTTTTTTAATGTCTTTATTGAGATAAAGCTCACAGGCAGTAAACCTTTGCAGTTTTGATTTGATAATAAACATGAAGTGCACAAATTGTAAGCATATGATTTGAATTTTATTTGCATAAGCATCAATGAAAAGCCACTGTAACATGATACTGAGTATTTCTGGATGTTCCTTTGTAATCTAGCCCTCATTTTCTCAACCATTCTCAGGCAACCACTGCTCCACAGTTTGTCACTGTAGATTTTGGACTGAGCATGTTTTATTATTCCATATTCATCTCATTTATTGATTTACTAATTATGCTGCTTTGATTTAGCTTTAGTGGTTGCTTTAATGTTTGCAGGGAGCTCTGGTGGCCAAGTGCATAGGGAGTTGTGTTGCTAACCCAAATGCTGAACCTCCTTGGTAGCTCAGATCACCACTGGTTCTGAGGGAGAAAGATGGACAGTCTTTGGTGGTTCAAATCCACCAGCTCCTCCAAGGGATAAAGATGGGTTGTCTCCTCTGTGTGTGATTCATAGCCTCTGAAATCCCACTGAAGGGTCAGCTGTGAATCACTTCTGACTAGACAGTAATAAGTTGAGTTTACTTCAAATAATATATATCGCTGATTTTATATGTTTTAATTTTTATGTCCCTTCATGTGTATTTTCTGCTTGGAGTCTATTTGAATTATTGGATATGTGAGATTATAATTTTCATCAAATTTGGGAATTTTTTTATCTATTATTTCTTCAAATTTTTTTTTCTTTCCCCCTCTTCCAGAAACTAATATTTAAGGTCACTTGACATTATCCCACATCTTCCTTGATGCACTGTTCACTATTTTCAGTCCTGTTTTCCTTCTGTTTTGTGTAGTTGCTGTTCTATCATCAAAGTAGTTCACTGATCTTTTCTTCTACACAACTGGCTCTTAGGGAGCACTAGTGGTTGAGTGGTAAGGAGTTGTGCTGCTAACCGAAAGGTTAGTGCTTTAAGTCCACCAGCCGCTTCTCCCGTGTGATTTGCTGCCTCTGAAAACCCTCTGGAGGGTCAGCTATGAGTTGGTTCTGACTCAACAGCACATAATAACGACAGGCTGCTTTTAATCCTACCCAATGTATTTTTCATCCTAAACAACCCTACATTTTTTCATCCTTTTTTTTTTCTCTCATCCTTTTTTTTCATGTTTGGAGATCTGACTTACGATTTTCTCTATCTCTTTGAATGTGTGGAATATAAAATAACTATTCTCAGGTGGTGGATTCAAACCACATGCTTTTGGGTTGACAGTGCAACTCCTTTTTTAAAAAGACATTGACCATTCCCTTCTCATTCTCAGTATCATACTAAGCATGTTAATCCAAACAATTATTTCATCTGATGAAATAAAGAACATTATTTTTTTCATGTATGTCTTGGTTCAGTTTATGCCTAAACATATCACATGTACTTGGCTTTACTCTTTAGGTAAAGTGAGAATATTGATTGCTACTGACTTAGCTTCTCGAGGCCTCGATGTCCATGATGTCACACATGTCTATAATTATGATTTTCCCCGGAACATTGAAGAATATGTTCACAGAGTGGGGCGCACTGGAAGAGCAGGGTGAGTAAACACAGTCTACTCCTTTTTTTTTCCTTGTTGTGTACCATCAAGCTGGATCCGTCTGGCACAGGAGATTGTCCTTCCTTCTCCAGTGGAGCATCTGGTGGATTCGAACCACATGCCTTTGGTATTACAGTGCAAGTTCTTGCCCCTAGGCCACCAGAGCTCCCTCACAGTCTACTTTTAAAATGTGAATTTCAATCTTCATGACTCCCTTACACACAATCATTGCCTCCTAAACCATTGTGTTCTTTTACTGTACATTGACTGCTTCTTCCCAGAAACTGTTTGCGTTTCAACTGGGTGGCTCCAGGTTCAACCAGATCCCTTCATGGTTAGCCTCATGAACTACGTCTGATTCCGCCTTTGCTTCTTATCTATGTTGCTATTGTTGTTGTTGTGCCATCAAGTCAGAACCCACTCATAGCTGACCTTACGGAGAGTTTTCAGTGGCAGTTAATCCCAAGGAAGGAGATTGCCCATCTTTCTTCTTCAGTGAAAGTGGTAGATTCAAACCCAATGCTTTGGTATTGCAGGACAGCTTATTATCACTAGGTCAACAGAGCTCCCTTATCTTCTTAGAACCAGAGCCAAGGAAGAGGAGATAGAAGATTTTTACCAACTTTTACAATCGGAGATTGATCAAACATGCAACCGAGATGCATTGATAGTAATGGGTGACTGGAATGCAAAAGTCGGGAACAAAGAGGAAGATTCAGTAGTTGGAAAACATGGACTCGGTGACAGAAATGGAGCTGGAGAGAGAAT
>NW_006400215.1:502778-508179 GCF_000299155.1 Elephantulus edwardii | reverse complement strand
ATTGGGATGGGAGTGTCAGAGACAGTGCGATTGGCACAGGACAGAGCGGAGTTTAGGGCTGTTGTACATAGGGTCGCTATGAGTCGTAGGCGACTTGACAGCACATAACAACAACAACAACAACATGTTGTTGTTGTTGTTGTTGTTGTTGTTACTACAACTCATAGTGACTCTGAACCCTGAAGCCTGCCCTAGCCTGTGCCATCTTCATCATCTCTGACACACTTGAGCCCATTGTAACTGTGTTAATACTTCTCCTTAGGGATCGTCCTTCTCCTTCACTGACCCTTCATCTTTTCAAACATGTTGTCCCTTTCCAAGGAATACCCTCACCTAATTACATGTTCAGAGTTTGAAAGATGAAGCTTCACCATCTTTGCCTCCATAGAGCACTCTGGCTGCACCTTTCCAAGATATATCTGTTTGCTCCTTTGGATGTCCGTGGGATATTCAGTACTCTTCTCCAGCACCACAACTCAAAGGCATCAATTCTTCTTCTCTCATTTTTCTTCACTGTTCTGCTTTCTTATAGCAGGTAATTGAGAAGACCATGGGCCTGAATCAGGTGCACCTTAGTTTTTAAACTTACCTCATTGCTATTCAGCATTTTGGAGTGGTCTCTGACAGCAGACTCGCCCAGTGCAATACATCTCTTGATTTCCTGACTGCTGATACCGAGGGTGTTGATTGTTGATCCAACCAAGATGAAATATATCATTGACACCTTCAGTCCTTTATTCATCTGTCATAGTGTTGACTATTGAGCCTGTGGGTGAGGTCTCTTGTTTTCTTGATATTGAGGCATAATCCATACTGAAGGCTATAGGCCTTGATCCTCTGCAGCAAATGTTTCATATCCTCATCACTCTCAGCAAGCAAAGTTGTGTGATTTGCATAAAACAGGTTGAGAAATCTTCCTTAGATCTGATGCCACATTCTTCTTCGTAGAATCCAAGTCTCGAATGATTTGCTCAGTGTACAGCTGAGTAAGTATGGAGACATAATATAGCCCTGATGCACACCCTTCCTGATTTTAAACAACGCAGTGTTCCCTTGCTACTTTTAGACAATAGCCTCTTGGACTAGGTAAAGATTCCATATGTACACAATTAACTGTTTTGGGATTCCTATGCTTTTCAGTGTCAGTCATAATTTGTTATGATCCACATAGTCAAACCCCTTTACATAGTCAATAAAACACAAATAGGCACTCTTATTTTTAATTGTGATTTTAATGAAAGTTTATGGAAAGTTGGATTTTCATTCATTATTTGTATATTTTCCTCCTTACCTCCCTTGGGCCTGTCTTTCATTGTTTTTGTTCAGACATTCCTCTAGGTCGTATAGCCCTGGTGTGTCCACTTGCTGCACAGCATTAACTTGTGGTTGCTGTGAGGCTGAACACTGTGACGCTGATGTGTCAAATACATTAATGATTGGTTACCCAGTGTGGACAAAGAGTGGGGTGGAGCTCCCCGATTAAAACAAGCTTGGAAGGAGTAGTGGCATCCACTTCCATAGTAGCTTGTCTCCGGAAACCCTATGAACCCTATGAATCTGAAGAGAGGATGAGAGGCAACCAAGCGTCAAGGACTCTCCTTCATAGGGTCACTATGAGTCACCTGAGACTTGATGGCACCTAATAACAACCATGTCCCTGTTCACTTTAAAAAAAAATTCATTCATTGTTGCATAATTTCCTCCATTCCCCCACCCAGTCCACTTTCTTACATACCTCTTTTTTTACCTTTTTCCTTTTTAAATTTTTTATTGATTTTTTGACAAAAATTCCATTCATTCATTGTTGCTCATTTCCCTCCCTACCCCACCCCCATTTGCTTTTCTCTTTAAAAAGATTCTTTCATTGCTGTGTACCTCTCATTCTGAACTATTGTCATATAAATAACACCTAATCATATATTTCTTTCATCTGTTCCTTTCACATATTTAATATATTTCTTCCCTTCATCTGTCCAATGCAATGTTCCTTACTTATGTCCTCTTTTCTTAGTTTTCCTCAAACCCCATGTGAATCCTGTTTTATAACAGTAGTGTAATGCAGCATTTGTCTTTTTGTGACTGAGATATTTCACTCAGCATAATGCCTTCCAGGGTCAACCATATTGTGTAATATTTTATTAGTTCCTTGTTTTTCAGTGCTGTGTAATATTCCATTGTGTGAATTTACCAGCCCTTCTCTATCCATTCATTTGTTGATGGGCACTTGGGTTGCTTCCATCTCTTTGCTATTGTGAACAATGCAGCAATAAACATGGGTGTGCATATATCTACTTGGGTGGCAGTTCTGGTTTCTTTAGGGTATATTCCCAGTAGTGGGTCAAATGATATTTCTTTATCCAACTTTTTGAGAAAGCGCCATACTGCCTTCCATAGTGGTTGTACCATTTTACACTTCCACCAATAATGGATAAGGGTTCCAGTCTCTTCACAACCTTACCAGCATATGTTGTTTACACAAATAGACATTTTTTCTGGTATTCTCTATTTTCAGCCTGGATCCATCTAACAGCAGTGATATCCCAGTTGTCATGGCTTCTTCTAAAATCAGCTTGAACTTCTGGTAGTTCCTTGTCAATGTACTATTCTAGCCATTTTAAAAATAATCTTCAACAATATTTTGCATGCATGAGATATTATGTTGTTGTTGTTATATGCCTTTGAATCGACATAAGCTCAGAAACATGCACTATTCTGAGCCAATATCATCATCTCTGACACACCTAATTGCATTTTTGCAGTTACTGAGTCAATCCATCTCATCCTAGATCTTCCTCTCCAGTGATGTCCCTCCCACCCTTCCAAGCATGATATCCCTCTCCAAGGACTGGTCCCTCCTGGCCACATGCCCAAGAATCCTCCAAGAGATGCAAGGAGAGAAGCAAACGGGGCGGGGAGGGGTTTGTGCGGGGAGAAGGGTGCAACAATGAAGGAATGGAATTCCAAAATCTCTGTAGATGTTCATTGAGATGAAAAAGAAACAAAAAAAAGGAAGAAAATGAAAAAAAAAACCGAGAAAAAAAAAACCCCAAAAAAATCCTTGTCTCCAGGGAGCACCATGGTTTCATCTTCTCTAGGACTAACTTGTACTCCTAGCATTCCACAGTATATTCAACACTCTTTTCCAGCACCACAACTCAAAGGCATTGATCCTTCTTCTGTCATCCTTAATTATTGTCCAGCTCTCAGATGCATAGAAAGTAATTGCAAAGACTATGGCCTGGATCAGGCTCACCTTAGTCTCTTCATTGACACTGTTGTTCTTCTGTACTCTCCAGGAGTACCTGACAGCACACTTCCTCAATGCAATTTGTCTTTTGATTTCCTGACAACTGACTCTAAGAGTGTTGATTGTAGAACCAAGAAGTTGAAGTTATCAACAATCTCAATCTGTTCTCCCTTCATCATGAAGCTGCCAATTGGCCCAGTGGTGACAATCTTTGTTTTCTTGATGTTGAACTTTATTTAGACAATTTCCACATTCTGTTGGATCACCTTTTTTGGGAATAGAGACAAACTTGGATCTTTTTCCAGTCAGTCTACCAGGTAGATGTCCTCCAAATTTCCTGGCAGAAACTGGTAAGAACATTCAAGGCTGCATCTGTTAGTTGAAACATGTCAATTACTATCCCATCGATTCCTGATGCCTTATTTTATGCCAGTGTTTTCAATGCAGGTTGAACTTTTATCACCGTTGGCTCTTGTTCATTTGGTACTTCCTGAAATTTTTCAGTGTCAACTAATTCCTTTTGGTTTTGGAATACACAGTGATTCTGTATATTCCTTCCATCTTCTTTTGATGCTTCCTGGATCAAGATTGTGCCTATAGCATCTTTCATTATTTGTAACTCAAATTTGTTTTTCAGTTCCCTCAGTTTGAGAAATGCCAGGTGAGTTCTTCCCTTTTCATTTTCTGACTCCAGCCCTTAGCACATTTTGTTGTAATATTTTGCTTTATCTTCTTGAACTCCTCTTTGAAATCTTCTGTTTAGCCCTTTTACTTCAGTATCTCTTCCTTTTGTTTGGCTTTTCAATGCTCTATAGCAATTTTCATAATCTCTTTTGACATCCATATTGTTTTTTTTCTTTTTCCTCCTTATTTGTAATGCCCTTTTGCCCTCTTCATGGATGATCCCTTGATGTCATCATCACCTCACAATTTCTCTGGTCTTTGATATTTGGTGTTCAGTGCCTCAAACCTGAGTCTCACAATATAGAGCTGTACCTAGTGAATATTCGGAATGTTGTTAAAAAAGTAATTCTTTAGGGGAGCTCTGGTGGCCTAGTGGCAAGAAGCAGCACTGCAATCCCAAAGGTTGTTGTTATGGGCCGTTGAGTCATTTGCGACTCATAGCGACCCTATGTACAACAGCCCTAAACCCTGTTCTATCCTGTGCCAATCCCATTGCCTCTGACACACCCATCCCGATTACCCCAGTCACTGAATCAATCCACCTCATAGAGGGTCTTCCCCTCCTGCGCTGTCCCTCTACTCTGCCCAGCATGATGTCCCTCTCCAAAGACCTGTCTCTCCTTACAACATGTCCAAAGTATGTCAGACGAAGCCCCAGAATCCTTGCCTCCAAGGAGCAGCCTGGTTTAACCCTCTCTAGGATGAATCTGTTTGCTTTCTTGGCAGTCCATGGTACATTCAATACTCTTCTCCAGCACCACAGCTCAAAGGCGTCAATTCTCCTTCTATCCTCCCTAGTCACGTGGTTCAAATCCACTAGATGCTCTGCTGGAGAAGGAGGGGCAATCTCCCCCTGTATCAGTCAGATCCAATTTGTTGGTACACACACACAAAATAATAAAATAAAATAAATATGATTTAAGAAAATAATAATTCCCTAAGCTGTTGTGCAATAAAGAGGACTTTTCTCCTCTTCTAAGAACACAAGTATTATATATGCTTTTGTGCTGTTTTAAACAATTACAGATTATTTTTATTTAAAAGTGGTTCATATATACTAGATATTTGAGTTTGTAAGAGAGAATTGTGATTTTGTTAGTTCCTCCCCCCATTCTGCCGTTTTGCTAACTGAAATATAAGTACAAATATCATGACTTTTTTCTGCCTTCTGCCCTTAAAGGAGAACTGGTGTGTCAATTACCCTTCTTACCAGAAATGACTGGAAAGTTGCCACTGACTTGATTAATATCCTGGAAAGAGCAAATCAGGTGAGAATGTGCCTCTCATTAGACATCTATTTCTTTTTTTTTAAATTTCTTTATTTTATTAAAGAAAGGTAAACAAACAGTCTATACAAACACATTTTAAAATTACGTCTTTCAAAACCCTATTGCCGGAGTCCTGCAGCTGTAAGCAAAATCACATCTCTGCCTTTTTTTTTTCTTTTTCAATTTAATTTTTTGTGTGTTA
>NW_006400215.1:499640-502088 GCF_000299155.1 Elephantulus edwardii | reverse complement strand
ATCAAAAACTACAATAAACTGACTCATGGAATCAAGTATTTAAATGTATTTTAGTGCAAGTTATTATCCCTTAGCTCTATCCCTAAGGAAGTCATTTCAGTACATTCCTTGTTCAGTGGTGTCTACTTTATTTAAAAATTTTTAAGTTAGAGGGCCTGCCCCTTTCAAATAAGGCTGTGGCCAGCACTTTAATCGCTATCACAGCGTTTTATCCTTTTGTTTATGCTGGTTACTGGTGATATACTTAGGGAAAATCTCCCACCTTTCTCTCAGAAAAGACAAGTATTGAACAAATAACAAAATGTGTTGTGAGGGATATAGCATAGTAAAGACAAAGAACTGTAGGAGCATTAACTACGGAAGTGAATCTAATGTGGAAGGACTAATGAAAGGCTTGCTGAGGAAAAGGCCAGTGAGGTGTGAGAGTGAGGAGAAGCAGAGAAGACAGGTAAGCATTCCAGCTGATTAAATACATTCAGGTTCAGAAGTAAGAGAAAATGTGCAGAAATCAGCACAGGGCTTGCTGAGGGCTCTGGATAGCAACTAAAGAGCTCTACAAGTAGAGTAGGATAATGATGGGAGTTTAGGTTTTGTTTTTGGTTGGGGTTTTTTTGTTTGTTTGTTTCTTTTTTAGGATAAAATAGTAAAGATAGATTTATTAGAAAGTTACACCCCCAGAGAGCTGGACAATTCCTCCTTGAAAGGAAAAATGGAAGAGCGAGGGCATTGATGGGTGTTTTTAAAATCAGTTTGGCTTCAGAGCCTTTAGGTGAAATCTGATTTTAATAGCCAAGGGGACTAATTTCATCCTGTCTCAAAGGTGTTAAAGTGTTACCTAAGAGTTAGTTATGAATTTCTCTGACTGAAATGATCTGGGGCTATTTTGGCATACTGCAGAAGGGCCAAATAGTGAAAAAATAAATACACTTGGAATCCTAACAACATACTTAATGATTTCAGAGCATACCAGAGGATCTTGTCTCAATGGCTGAGAGATATAAGGCCAATAAAGAGAAAAAGGAAATGGGGAAAAAAATGGGAAGATCCCAAGGAAAACCCAAGAAGTTTTATGACTGATGTATATTGAACAGTGCTAACAGGCCACTGGAGGTAAAATTGAGAAACTCATTGGCTTTCAAACACCTGCTCTCTTTTAAAATAGGTTTCATTTGATATTCTTAACTAAATTAGCACTGCCTCTAGGGGACTGTTTTCAATATGAGTTTATTTTTAAGTCTTTTTTAAGTTTAGAAGTTGTACTAATATAAAGTTGAGAGGATACATTTAAATTGCTCAGAAAGAGTTGTTATAGGGTTTTTCCAGCTATAAATTAGTTTAACCTCTCCAGAGAACAATTTGGCAATAAATCAAATACACACTTTTTTCCCCCTGCAAATACATATAATCTTTGATTCTGGAATGTTTTTCTTATAAATGTAATCTAGAAATTATACTTGCACTTACCACTAGAGATAGCTAGTAGCAGTATTTGTCATAGCAAAAGATTCTACCTGTCCAGTAGAGAACTTGGTGAAAAAAAATCATGGTGTATTGATATGCTATGCTGTTGTTTTTGTTTTTTGGTTGTTTTGTTTTCTTTATTTTACGCTAGTATATTTACAAAATTCAAATACATTGTATTAAAGAATAGATTCTTTCAATTTCCCCTACCCTCCTTCCCATCAAATTGTACAATATAATGATTAATACTCCCTCCCCCTGCACATCCTCATCTCTCTGCTTCCACCCGCTCCCATCCCTCTTGGATCCTTATACTCACTCTACAATAATGGTTTTACACAATGCTTATCCTTGTGGGACTGAGTTAGTTCACTTAGCATAATGCTCTCCAGTCCCTCCCAAGTTAGGTAATAATTTACAAAATCGTTGCTCCTGCATGCTGCATAGTAGTCCATTGTGTTAAGGTACCATAATTTCTCAATCCATTAATTTATGGTTGGACATTTGGGCTGTTTCCATGTTCTTGTGATGGTGAATAACACTGCTATGAATTATTGGTGTACAAATCTCCATTTGTGCCTCAGTTCTCATAATTCTCAGGGTATATTCCAAGTAGTGAAATAGCTGGGTCATATGGAATTTCTACGTTCAGCTTTTTGAGGAAGCACCAGACATGGTACTTCCAGAATGGTTGTACCATTTTACAGTCCCACTGACAATGTATAAGAGTTCCTTTCTCACCACATCTTCTCCAACATCTATTACTTGCTGAGGTCCTGTTAAACTCTGCCACGTTACTGGAGTGAGATGGTACCTCATTGTGATTTTGGTTTGCATCTCTCTTCTTGCCAGAGATTTTGAGCATTTCTGCATGTTTCTGTTGATCATTTGAATATCTTCTTCCTCTGTGAAAATTCTTTCCATATCTTTTGTGCATTTTTCTTTTCTTTTTTTAATTATTAATTTTAATGAAAATTTACAGAGACT
>NW_006400215.1:487995-499540 GCF_000299155.1 Elephantulus edwardii | reverse complement strand
CCACCCCTCCCCCCCACTTCACTCTTCTCTTTGAAAAGTAAAAGAAAAATTCTTTCATTGTTTTACAATCCCTCCCCCCAGGTCCACTCCACTATGCCGCCTTTGTTCTGGATTCCTGTCATGACAATAATACCTAATCACATATCCCTTTTTAAAAAATAAAAAAAAAGTTTTATTATTTTTTTGTGTGTGTGTACTATCAAATCAGATCTTAGAGGTACAGGAGGAGATTGTCCCTCCTTCTCCAGCAGAGCATCTGATGGATTTGAACCACTCACCTCTGGGATTGCAGTGCAGCTTCTTGCCACTAGGCCACCAGAGCTCACCCACATATCCCTTTTAAACAGTTTTCTCCCTCATCTGTTTCAATGCAGTATACATTATTTATCCCATCTTTCTCAGTCTCCCTCCCAACCCCCATGTCAGTCCCATTTTACAACAGTGGCACTGTGCAATATTTGTCCTTTTGTGACTGAGCTGTTTCACTCAACATAATGTCCTCCAGGGTCACCCATTTTGAATAATATTGCATGAGTTCCTTGTTTTTCAATGCAGCGTATTATAGTATTTCATTGTGTGAATATACCACAGCTTCTCTACCCATTCATTTGTTGATGGGCACTTAGGTTGTATCTAACTCCTTGCTATTGTGAACAAAGCCACAATAAACATGGGTGTGCATATATCTTCTTGGGTGGCAGTTATGGTTTCTTTGGGGTATATTCTCAATAGTGGAATTGCTTGGTCAAATGGTATTTCTATTTGCAACTTTTTTCCCCCTTTTAAATTTTTTAATCACAATTTATTTCCAAATATAAAGGTAGATGATACTTTTATATTTGCAACTTTTTGAGAAAGTGCCATATGGCCTTCCATAGTGATTGCACCATTTTACACTTCTACCAACAGTGAATAAGTGTTCCAATTTCTCCACAACCTTGCCAGCATTTGTTGTTTGCTGTTCTGTTAAATTTTGCTATTCTTATGGGGGTGAGATGATATCTCATAGTTGTTTTGATCTGTATCTCTCTTAGAGCTAAGGATTTTGAACATTTATTCATGTGTTTATTGACCATCTGAATGTCTTCTTTGGTGAAGTGTCTGTTCATATCCTGTGTCCACTTTTCAATCGGATTGTTTACCTTTATCTTGTGTTCTTTTGCCCATTTTGTAATTTGGGTTATCAGTCTTTTTCTTGTGGAGGCCCAGGAATATTCTGTAAACTTTTGTTATAAGACTCTTGTCTGAGACGGTATTACCAAATGTTTGTTCTTGGTCTGTAGGTTTTCTTTTTACCCTGTTGGAAAAAGTTTCTGATGCACACGTGGATTTAAACTTTAGAAGGTCCCATGCATCAATTTTATCCTCTTCAGAGTGTACATTTCTGGTTGTATTTGGCAGTCTCTTTATACCTTGGACTAGCACTTCTAAGCTTGATCCCAATTTGTCTCTTATGAATGTTATGGTTTTGGTGTTTACTCCCACTTCTCTGATCCACCTTGAGTTTATTTTTGTGTATGGTGTGAGATGTCTGCAGTTGTTAAAGCACATGTGAATAGTCAAAAAGTTGTCAAAAGCAGAGGACTTCCTGCTCAGATGATAGTGAGCTGAGCCAACACCAATACCTCCCTGCTACTTCAAACTCAGAGAAATGCTAGATAAAAATAGATGTTTTGTTTTAAGTTCTTAAAGCTGTGTGGTAGACAGGTAAACCTGAAGATGTGGCACCAAAAAGTGGAGCATTTGCCCTGACAGAGAGAGAGAGGAAGAGAATGAGGTACAAGAAATCTGTGAAGTAGTGTGAAATGTAATGTGTATGAACTTTATAAGCAAACCAGTACAAAGTGAAAATTAAAAAACAAACAACCCCCCCCAAAAATCTGTGAAAGCTGAATATTAACCACAACAACACTGAAACTGCATGCCAAGAAACTGATTTTAAAAGTATCTGAGAATAGCTGAAATGTATCAGATCTAATAGCAATTCTACACATGAAGATTAGCACTCTTAAAAAAACCCAGACAAACAAAAAACAACTATGAGATATCATCTCACCCCAGTCAGAATAGCAAAATTTAACAGAACAGGAAGCAACAAATGCTGGCAAGGTTGTGGAGAAACTGGAACTCTTATTCACTGTTGGTGGGAATGTAAAATGGTGCAACCATTGTGGAAAGTGGTGTGACACTTTCTCAAAAAGTTGCAAATAGAGATACCATTTGACCCAGCAATTCCATTACTGGGAATAAACCCTAGAGAGACCATAACTGCCATCCAAGCAGATACATGCACAACCATGTTTATTGAGGCTTTGTTCACAGTAACAAGGAGTTGGAAGCAACCTAAGTGTCCATCAACAAACGAATGGATAGAGAAGCTGTGGTATATTCACACAATGAAATACTATAATGCGCTGCAATGAAAAACAAGGAACTCATGCAATATTATTCAAATTGGGTGACCCTGGAGGACATTATGCTGAGTGAAATATCTCAGTAACAAAGGGACAAATACTGCATAGTCACTGTTGTAGAATGGGACTGACATCAGGATTGGAGTAAGACTGAGAAAAACTGGATAAATTATGCATACTGTATTGAAACAGATGAGGGAAAGAACAGATTAAAGGCAATACATGATTTGTATTATGGTTATCACAGGAGTCCAGAATCAAGATTTCATAGTGAAGTGTGTACTGGGCTGGGGGGGAGGGGAAAATGGGGGAATTGTATACCAATGAAGGAATTTTTCTTTTCAATTTTCAAAGCGAATGGGAGGGGGGAAGGGGGGGCAGGGAGAAAAGTGCAACAATGAATGGAAATCCAGAATCTCTGTAAATGTTCATTAAAATTAATTTTAAAAAAGTTTAACAGAAATGAGAAAGGAAGGAGAGGAGAGAAAAATTAATAAGTAGATAAGTTGGAAAGGTAATAGCCAATACAAATGTGAGAAGACAATATAACAACAAAATGGGTGAAATTCCACATGGTTTGTAAACTTGCACTCAAATTTTTAAAATTTAAAAACTAGCACACTAGCAAGTATATATAAAATTCTAAAGATATCAGACTGGTTAGCTGAAAAACTTTGTATGTTGTGTTGTTGTTAAGTGACTAGGACTCTTAGTGCCCTAGTTTACAACAGATGTGAATGCTATCCTCTCTTGCACATTCCTCAGATCTTGGATACACTGAAGCCCGTCATTCCATGTGGTTGAGGTTCTTCCTCTTTCCCTGACTCTCCCCTCCATCGTTCCCAGCTTGAGGTCTTTTTCCAAGGACTAGCCCCCCTGACAGCATACTCATAGTATATGAGACAAAGTTTCACCATGCTTGCCTCTAAGGAGCATGTGGGTTGCACGTTTTCCATGTCAGATAGTAAGACTTGAGGAAATAGATCACCCAATGTGTCTGGACAGAGAAACTGAATGCACCATTCACAGTACACTATATACTTTTGTCTGTACATGGTACATACACATCTAAATAAGTAGCCTATGCTCTTTAACCTTTAAAAGGAGATTTTCAAATCTAATAGCAGTTGCTTTCTGTTCTTAATATTTACCCTTTTAAGTATATTTAAAGATCCCGTAATGAACCCAGGGATAAAGCCAAGAAGGCAAGGAGTAGTTAGAAAGACAAAGGGGAAAAGAGAAAGATGAGGAGGAAGTGGGAAGAATATATTTCTTTTTGGGTCATTGAATTAATGTTATAAAACAAAATGCTTATGAATGGTTGAATGAAAAACCAGTTGTTTTCTAGCTTTCACTAAAATCACAATAAAAACCATATTAATCTAAGAATTACAGAACCAAAACAGGTTTTCTTCTTCTTTTTCAGAATTCAAGACATATCCTATTTAAGATGTGGAAGGATTAGAAATAAGCCGGAAATATGAAGAGATTTGTCTGACTCTTAAAATAATAGTGTTTAAAATGTAGAATTCATTATTTTATATTTGGTATAGTAGAATCAAAAGTCTTAAATTTGAGTTCAAACATTTTTTATGGGTATTAAAGAATATAATGTTACACAGTATTATTTTCACTTAAACTTTTAAAAGAGAAAAGTAAAATGTCTCTTATAATATTGTAAAGTGCTTGTTCAGTTGTTGTCTTGGCAGTAAAATATATATGTTATAAAAAATAAATGTTAATTTATATGATAGAAAGCTTGAGTTTTCTATTTCTGTGTAACCTTTAATTTTCTTTCCCAAATAGTATTTTAGTTGTGTGTACTTTTCTTAAATGATTACATACACCTTAATTATTTCAAAGAAACTTTGAAATGAAACTGTAAAAAGTATTTCATGGCATCAAAATATGCAGTTAACCTAAACCAAACCTCTTGCTCTCTAGTTGATCCAAACTCATGGGGACCGTCCATCAAGCTTCTGAGTCTATAAATCTTTACAGGAGAGGCTGGCCCATCTTTCTTCTACAAGAAAAAGTAACCTGGTCTTTTTATTAATTTTTCTGATTTTTCTCACACAGAGAAGCTGAAAGTGTAGCCAGGATGCTCCTAGAGGCAAGAATGGTTAAACTATGTCTTACATACTTTGGGCATGCTGTCAGGAGGGGACAGTCAAAAAGACATCATGTTGGGGAAAGTGGAGGGTTAGAGGAAAAGAAGAAAGACCTTCAATAAGATGGATTGACACTGTGACTATAACAATGTATCAGGGATGGTGACAATGACACAGGATTGGACAGGGTTCAGTATGTTCTTCATACAGTCATAGTCTACTCGATGGCATCTAACAACATTTATACTTATATGTGCATGTGTAATTCATTTAGTGCCTCATCATCTCTCTTTACATTAGTCTTTCATACACTGACCATTTCCTGCCATAACCAAGAACAATATTACATGAAGAAATGCTCCAAATCTCTGGCAATAAGAAAGATGCAAATCAAAACCACAATGAGGTACCATCTCACTCCAGTAACAGTGGCAAAGTTTAACAGGGCAGCATGTAATAGATGTTGGAGAAGATGTGGCGAGAAAGGAACTCTTAGACATTGTAGGTGGAATTGTAAAATGATGCACCCATTCTGGAAGACAGGCTGGCACTTCCTCAAAAAGCTGAACATAGAAATTCCATATGATCCAGCTATTCCACTACTTGGAGTATATACTAAGGCACAAATGGAGATTTTTTTTTTACAAATGGAGATTTGTACACCAATAATTCATAGCAGCATTATTCACCATCACAAGAACATGGAAACAGCCCAAATGTCCAAGCACAAACGAATGGATTGAGAAAATATGGTACATTAACACAATGGAATACTATGCAGCACGCAGGAGCAATGATTTTGTAAATTATAACCTAACTTGGGAGGGACTGGAAAGCATTATGCTGAGTGAACTAACTCAGTCCCACAAGGATAAGCATTGTGTAAAACCATTATTGTAGAGTGAGTATAAGGATCCAAGAGGGGTGGGAGAGGGTGGAAGCAGAGAGAAGAGGATGTGCAGGGGGAGGCGGAAATTAATCATTGGGTTGTACAATTTGATGGGAGGGGTGAGGAAAATTGAAAGAATTTGTTCAAATTTGTATTTGAGTTTTGTAAATAAAATAGTAGGAAAAAACCCTCCAAGATTAATAATCACATAGCAGAAGAAGAAAATAAGGGAAAAGTAATAACAGATTAGAAAAAATATAGAGTCTAGTAAAAACCATAATCAGATACATTGTAAGACCAAATAGAAAAGTTTCTGAACAGCTCTACATACTTGCTAAGAGTCATAAACAGTTACTGTGTAACTGCTGAGTAAGCTTTATAGAAAGAATCTGAACATTCACCTGATTTATATTTTATATAAAATTTATATTTTAAATTATAATATTTCTATAATGTATGTAATGTTGTTATTGCCTTTGAGTTGAGCACAACTCTCAGTGACTCTATGAACAAAAGGCCTGAAGCCCCTCTATAACTATCAACTTTTATCAAAGTTCATAGAGTTTCTAGATGCAAGTTGTTTAGGAAGTGGATGCCACTCCAGCTTTCAAACCTTTCATAGAATGTTACTGACTGAGTCTTCTGCAATGCATAGCGATCATATGTACAGCAGCTCTGAACCCTTCCCTGTCCTGAGCTAGTCCCACTAACTCCAACATATGAACCCCCATCGCCCCAGTTACTGTATCAATCCATCTCATCCGAGGTCTCCCTCCTGCGCTTCCATCCACCCTTCCGAGCATGATGTCCTCCTCCTACAACAACCAATCTCTCCTGGCCATATGCCCAAAGTAAGTGAAGCAGAGCTTTAAAATCCTAGCCTCCCAGACTTGGTTTCACCCTTCGCAAGACAGACTGATTTGTTTTCTTGGCAGTCCATGGAATGTTCAAGACTCTTCTCCAGCACCACAACTCTAAGGCATCTGTTCTTCCCTTACTCACTGTCCAACTTTCTGAAGCATAACAAGTAATTGAGAAAACTGTGGCCTGGATTAGGTGCATCTTTGTATCTAGACTGACACTGTTGCTTTTCAGCACTCTGGAGAGGTCCATGACAGCAGATTTTCTCAGTGTAATTCATCTTTTGATTTCCTGAGTGCTGGTGTTAAAAGTGTTGATTATGGATCCAAGCAAGCTATAGTTGCTAACAACCTCAATCTCTTTTCCATCTATTATGGTGCTGCCAATTGGCCCAGTGGTGAGGATCTTTGTTTTCTTGATACTGAGCTTCAAACCATATTGAAGACTATAGGCCTTAACCTTTTGCAGCAAGTGCTTCAGATCTTCTTCAGTTTCCACAAGTAAGGTTGTGTCATCTGCATATTGTAGATTAATGAGTCTGCCTCCAATCTTGATGCCACACTCTTCCTCATAAAGACCTGCTTCCCAAATGATCTGTTCTGCATACAGATTGAAAAGGTATGGGGAGTGTATGCATCCCCAATGCACTCCTTTCCTGATTTTGAACCATACAGTGTTTCCTTGCTGTGTTCTGAGGACTGCTTCTTGGTCCAAGTATAGTTTTTTGGTTTTTTTATTATTAAATTTTATTAATTTTAATGAACATTTACAGAGATTTTGGGTTTCCATGCATTCATTGTTGTACTATTTTCTCTACCCTCCTCCCCAGTTCTTTCTTCTTTTCTCCCCTCCTTGTAAGTCTGTTTTAATTGTCCAATTGCCCCAAGTATAGTTTTTGTATAAGCATGATCAGTTGTTCTGAGATTGCCATTTTCCTCAAGGTTAGCCACAATTTATTGTGATCCACACAGTCAAATGCCTTTGCATAGTCAATGAAACACAGATAGACATTCTTCTGGTACTCTCTGCTTTCTGCCAAGATCCATCTGACATTGGCAATAATGTCCCTAGTGACATGACCTGTTCTAAACCCAGCCTATATTTCTGGTAGTTCTCTGTCAATGTACTATTCAAGTCATTTCTAGATAATCTTCAGGAGGATTTTGCTAGTGTGTGATACTAGTGATTTTGTAATTATATAATTTATATAATATTTCTATTTTTCCTAAACTGCCAAAATTAACTTAGGAAAATAAATACACAAAACAGAAGACACATTAAAGGTAATCAAGGAGCTACCATCTCAAACACATTAAGGTCCTTAAAGAGAAAGGAATTCCTATATATAGAATGTTTTAAAATAAGGAGTTTAAAAACTAATTTTATAAAGCTAACCAAGTACTGTATGAACTGAGGCTCTGCCCCGGCCCACGGGGTCTTCAACATGCCCTAAAGGAGAGGAAGTGTGGATTGAAAAGGGACAAGAGATGCAAAGAAGGGAGACAAGACAGATTCCTGATCAAGTCTCATTTAATAAAAGTTTTTCCCAGGCTTCATCTGACATACTTTGGGCATGTTGCAAGGAGGGACAGGTCCTTGGAGAGGGACATCATGCTTGGGAGGGCGGAGGGACAGCGCAAGAGGGGAAGACCCTCTATGAGATGGATTGATTCAGTGACTGGGGTAATCGGGGTGGGTGTGTCAGAGGCAGTGCGATTGGCACAGGATAGAGCAGGGCTTAGGGCTGTTATACATAGGGTCGCTACGAGTCGCAAACGACTCGATGGCACATGATAATATAGGAACTTGCCTAGATATCTTCTGTAGGCTGGGTTGCTATGGAAACCCAGCCTCAAGATATCAGTATGCCGAAGGAATGAGGAACACTCCCTAAGACCTTGAATTATAGACACTGGGCTAGTGAAGGAAACCATTTCCTTGAGACTGAGTAGAGATTATGAGCTGAACTTATCTTTAGACATGCCAGGCAGGCCTTTATGGAATAGTGTTTAGTGAGCAGTATAAAGCAACTTAAGCCTTAGGTTAGGAGCCTCAAAAGTGGCTTTCTACAAGGCTCAACATCAAGAAGACAAAGATTCTCACCACTGGACCAATTGGCAGCATCAGGATGGATGGTGAAGAGATTGAGATTGTTCACAGCTTTAGTGTGCTTGGCTCCACAGTCAACACTCTTGGCACCTGGAACCAGGAAATTAAAAGACATATTGTGATGGGAAAGTCTGCTGTTGGGAACCTCTCCAAAGTATTGAAGAGCAATGGTGTCACTCTGGAGACCAAGGTGTGTCTGATACAGGCCATGGTTTTTGCAATCACTTGCTATGCATCTGAGAGTTGGACAATGACTAGGGAGGATAGAAGGAGAATTGATGCCTTTGAGCTGTCATGCTGGGGAAGAGTATTGAGAGTACCAGGACTGCTAAAACAACAAACAGATTCATCCTGGGGAGGGTTAAACCTGGCTGTTCCTTAGAGGCAAGGATTCTGAGGCTCCGTCTAACATACTTTGGACATGTTGTAAGGAGGGACAGCTCCTTGGAGAGGGACATCATTCTTGGGAGAGTAGAGGGACAGCGCAGGAAGGGAAAACTCTCTATGAGGTGGATTAATTCAGTGACTGGGGTAATCGGGATGGGTGTGTCAGAGGCAGTGCTATTGGCACAGGATAGAGCAGGGTTTAGGGCTGTTGTACTTAGGGTCACTATGAGTTACAAGCAACTCGACAGCACATAACAACAACAGCAGCAACAACCAAGTACTAAGATTAAGAAAGAACAGCATTAAATGATCTTCACATGTTAATTCTGCAGTGCGAGAGCAGACAGACCGTTAGAAGGATGAGACAAGAAATTGTAGTGTGGTGTAAATGTCAGCTCAAAACCATCCAGTAGCTCCTAGGAAGAAACACCTGTGTCTTGCTCCCAGAAGGCGTTCAGTCTGGAAAGCCATTTGGAGCAGCTTCTGGTCTGATTAAGACTGGCAGAACCTCTGAAACTGGCTGCAGTCATCCTTAATGCTTGGAATTGAAATCAACTCACTGACTCAATGAACAAATCTGTTAAGCAATTATGACACCAGAGAGGAACTCGCACCTTAGAACAATCTACCTTACAAGATCAAAAGGCCAGCTAACTTGGAATAGGGGGAAGGACAATAGGAAAGGAGTGGATGATTAGACATTGTACATATGACAAACTGAAAGAGGATGTGCGTTACAAAGCTAATTGGGAGCAGGAGGAGGAAAATGTGAATGAGTAGATGGGGTGTGTGAACTTTCATTATAATCACAATTTGAAAAAATGAACTAGAAGATAAAACTAAAAAGCAAAACAAAAGAGCAAGATTAGCAAAAGGACAAAGCCCTGCAGACCAGCAAGAAGAGCAAGAATGACTAGAAATGAGAAATACAGGAAGGAAATAAGGTGAGTACTGTTACTATGTGGAGATTGTAATCAACGTCACCAAACCTGTATGACTTGGACAGAACAGCAGTTTGTAAACTTTTGCTCCATTCACAAAAGTTAATTGGAAAAAATGAAGCAGGATACAAAATATTTTTAACATCATTTACTCAATGAGCTTATTATGCACAATACTTGTAAAATCAGTGCAACTATTTAATTTCATTTTTTTAATTATTATTTTGTGTGTGTGTACACCATCAAATAAGATCTGACTGGTACAGGAGGAGATTGCCCCTCCTTCTCCACCAGAGCATCTGTGGATTCGAACCACGTACTTCTGGGATTGCAGTGCAAGTGCAACTATTTATGCATCGGATCTTGTTCTTTTCTTGTAATGGTGATGGCGTTGTTAGATGTTGTTGCATTGGTTCTAACTCAGTAACCCTATGGACAGCACAAGAAAACACTGCCTGAAGCTGCACTGCAATCACAAAGGCGAGTGGTTCAAGTTCACCAGATGCTCTGCTTGAGGAGGGACAATCTCCTCCTGTGCTTGGTAGATCAGATTCCATGGTGCACAACAAGGAAAAATAAAAAACCAAGAAGGAAAAAAATACCCCAACACTGCCTGATCCTCCACTATCCTCCTAACTGCTGCAGTGCCTGGGCTCATTGCTGTAGCCAGTGTCCATCCTGTTGAAGGGCATCGTCTTCTTCACTGAACTTCTCAAAATTCAGACTCAGTGTTTTGAAGTCAGTTCTTATGTCCACAAATTCCAGGGCCTGCGAAACAGCAATGGAAGAAGACTGCCTATCTTTCTTCCAAAGAGCTACTTACGGATGGATTTGAATTGAGGGAGACTCGCAGCCTTTGGTTTAGTAATCCATTCACTATAGACTGCTGCTGGAGCTCCTCACTGATCCTCCTGTTGCTGTTGTTAGGTGCCATCTAGTCACCTGTAAATCATAATGATTCTGTGAAGAAGTCTGAGCCTCATCATCATCTCTGATAGGTTCAAGCCCATTGTTTAAAATCACTGTCTCAAATCATCTTGTTTGGGGGTCTTCCTCTCTTTCTCTGACTATTTAACTTTTCCAGTATGATACTCTTTTCTAAGGACTGATTCCCCCTTGAAAACATGCCCAAAGTATGTAAGACAAAGTTTCACCATCCTTGGCTTGTTTTTTCAATTTTTTAAATTTTATTTTAACGAAGGTTTACAGAGACTTTGGATTTCCCATCATTCATTGTTGCGTTTTTCTCCCACCCCATCTATCCCCACCTAATTCACTCTTCCCTTTGAAAAGTAAAATTCTTTCATTGTTATAAAATCCCTCCCCCCCTAAGTCCACTCCACTATGCAGCCTTCACTCTGGACTCCTGTCATGATAATAATACCTACTCATATATTGTTTTTAAACAGTTATCTCCCTCTTCTGTTTCAATGCAGTATGTTGTTGTTATGTGCCGTTGAGTCACTTATGACTCATAGCGACCCTATGTACAACAGCACTAAACTCTGTTCTGTCCTGGGCCAATTGCACTGTCTCTGACACTCCCATCCCGATTATCCCAGTCACTGAATCAATCCACCTCATAGAGGGCCTTCCCATCCTGCGCTGTCCCTCCACCCTTCCAAGTACGATGTCCTTCTCCAAGGACCAGTCTCTCTCCTCACAACATGTCCAAAGTATGTTAGATGGAGCCTCAGAATCCTTGCCTCCAAGGAGCCGCCTGTTTAACCCTTTCCAGGATGAATCTGTTTGTTTTCCTTAGCAGTCCATGGTATTCTCAATACTCTTCTCCAGCACCACAGCTCAAAGGCATCAATTCTCCTTCTATCCTCC